>NC_060125.1:388101795-388404825 GCF_021461395.2 Schistocerca americana
GAGGATTAATGTAATTATACCCTCAGGTGTTACAGATTACAGCAATGGAATGAAATGTATCACGGAAAACTTTCATTGTAATTCAAAAATCTTTAAAAATAAATGTTTTAAGTACAAAATTAATCACTGTAATGCGTGTCCTGTAGCGCTAAATGTGCATCTTGTTGTAAGATAATCTCTGTGGAAGTGTCATAGTTATTTTCCTCCGAAAGCTAAGTTCTGCAGAAGCCAATGTACTTACCTCATGATAAACAAAAGTGAAATGCTTTGCGTAGAGATATCTTAGTTATTACGCTTATTGTTGTGATGATGAAGGTACTGTGCTGTAACGTATTGTTGTGCTATGTAAAAGGCTGTCTCCTCGCAGCTATACCACAAAGGTTACTAATAAAACATGTTTTGATTTCCAGAAGAATTCAGAAAAACTGTGCAGATATAAAACAGATACACCGCAAAAGCAACATTGTAAATTGTCACTCATTAGTAGCGTCGTGATAAAACCGTGTAGTTGTCACATAAACTAACCACTGTGTCGTCTGGTATCTCACAGAAAGTACTTTAAACCCAGAATGTATTTTCAAGTAAACCAAAATGTTGCATTAAAATCTCATTAGCAGTACTGGTAAATGTTCTAAGTATGTGAGCCTTATAGTCGTTACGTAATCGTGCAACTAACAAGCAAGAATGTACAAATACAACACTGTCTCGTCTGTTCACTATAACAATGCATTCGTAATTTCTGTTTAAATTAGTTCTCTTGGTTCTTGACTGGATATTTAACTTCAAACATTGTTGCATGTTAACAGTTTCTTAAGTCTGACAAAGCATACTAGAAATGTGAAGTGAAAAATTTTATGGCAAAGACAAAGTTAAAAAGCAGATTATCTTTCGATAAACGGTTTTACATGTGAAATGTGGTGTAAACCTTTACTCTTCCTGGTACGCAGACTTTCAACTGCAAAGCAATTGTCATGTTTTACACGTCGGTAAGGAATGCTAAATCTTTTCTCAAGGGTCGCGTCTTTGTTATTTTTCTCTGAGCCAGCCGGCGCACGCGGCTGCCTGCGGTGCGAGTCATTGTCTGTTCCTTTGTTGGTGCGCGTCGTTATTGGGATTTGGAGACCTAACTTCTACAAATTCACCGTGACGAGAGGTCCCTGCTCTGTTTGAATCCCGCCAGTTCTGATGCAATTCAGGTCTGTCGTTACGATCATATCGTCTGTCGTCATGTCGGTAGATTCCATAGTTTCTTTCTTGTCGGTCACATGGTGGAGAACTTCTCCCTGAATCGTAACTGCGCGCCGAACTGTTGCGTCTGAAGTTATTCTGCCTCCCTTGATAATAATTGTTTTGGTTCCCATATTGTCTGTTTCTCTGATTGTCTCTGTGATAGTCATTACTACGGAAGTGCGATCTTTCTCTGTAACTAATATTACTCTGCCAGCAGTTGTCATATGGGTGGTGTCTGTTTTGGTCACGATTTGCGTTGTAAGAATAGCCTTTTCGTGTCCAGTTATTGTTTCTGTCATCGCGGAATTGTGACGTATGTGACCTGTAGTGATTGTTTTCCTGTTTTCGCATCCGGAGACTGTCTGTGTCAATTTCTAATTCTTGTAGGAGTCCCTGAAATGCTTCAATGTCGTCTTTGCAACGTCCTGCTAAAATAATATGCCGTAAATGTTCAGGTAATTTGATTAAGCAAATGCGGATGAGTTCTGAGGGGCTGTATGGGTTTGTCAGGTACTGATTCTTGTGCAACATGTCTTCAAAATATTTCACAAGACTGGAAAATTCAGATTGTTCAAAACGTTTCATCATTATGATGCTAAGTTTTACTCGGTCTTGTGTGGCTTGAGACCAATATGCTGAGAGGAAGGCATGGTAAAACTCTCCTTCACTGTGGCAATCGTGAATTACCGATCGCATTCTTACAGCTGGTTCATTCTCCAAGTAGCCACACATAAATTCTAATCTGTGTTCTAACGACCAGTTGGGAGGAAAACAATGCGAGAATTGATGGAGCCATGCTTGTGGATGAATGTCGTTGCCAGAATTCTTAAATGTTTTGAATTTACGTGTAGTAATGAACAGCTTATAGTCAAAATCATCATGTCGCCGAGTCGCATATCGGTCATTGTTAGGTCGTGTCGGCCGATCCATCTCAAAATTCGGTGCACTTTGCCAATTTCTTTCATAACTTCCGAAATGCCCTGTGTTATTATTTTGTGGCTGTTCCGTATTTCTGTGTCCCTCTTCCCGTATTGGGGCGCAAGTATCCTCTGAAATACGTAATTCTTGTATTACCTGTGTCAGCTGATCTTGTACTTCCCGGATTTCTCTTTTGTACTGTGTATTGATTTGATTTTGATTCTGTTTGAATTTTCTAATTTGTTCATACTCTTCTGTGTCAGTGAAGGCTACAGGTCTTGTGTCATTCAGATCATCATCTACCTTTGTAGATAAGTTAGTGACCTGATCCGAAAGTTCGGCTACTTTCTCCGATAGTGAACACATTTCCTCAGTGTGTTTTTCTGAACCAAGTTTCAGAGTGTCCATTTGTGTTGAAATCGAATCTACTGTGTCCTTTAAGTTTTCCTGAGTTTTTGCAAGTTGCGTAACTGAATCGGTAGATGCAACTGAGTCAATTTTAGCCCACAAGGTCTCATGATTTTCATGAACAATGGTTTGCAGTTCTTTTATGGCTTCTTCGTGATTCTGTAATGCATTCTCATGCCGCGAAAAAATAGGTTGAAAATGCTCACAAATTTGTGTTTTTACGTCATTACAGACTTTTTGACATTTCGATTCAATGTTATGTAACTCACTAGTTAAATCTTCACGTGTTTGTTCAAGTGTGGTGTCTAATTTTTGAAGATTTTGTCCCATTGCGTCTAACTGTTGCTGTGTTTGTCTCTGATTTTGTTCCATTGTGTCTAACTTTTCAAGCTTTTGTCCCATTTGTCTCTGATTTTGTTCCATTTGTTGCATTAATTGCAATAATAATGTATTAGTGTCTGGAATCTGTTTCTCTACGCTTTTCGGCAGTGCATTTGCACCGGCAACATTCACATTTTGACAAGCAGAAAATGTGTCTTGACTTATTTGAGAAAACGGTGGTGACCCAAAGCCTGAATCTACAGTATTTGCGAAATTGTGTCCTGTCATTTCGGATTCCTGAGGCGAGCTGTTGCCGACCGATCGATCGATAATGCTTCCCTGTTCACTACCTGTTTCAATGTCTACACCATTGTTTGCAGCCCGCTCCATTTCCCTATGCACAATTACCAAATTACTACTTTGCACATCAGTTAATTCATTACTCGGTGGCGCTAACACACTGCTTTCATTTTCACTGTCATTTCTCAGTTTACTTTGGAGCCTAGTATTACGTTTTTCACACGCCATTATTGTCACAGTATTTCGCACGACAACACAGAAAAACACAATTTGAAGATCAAAAATAAGAGAACACATTAACATAGCACTGAAAATAATATCTAGTTAATTGCAGCTGCGAAATACTTGGTGCAAATCTACACGCATGCCACAACTGTTTTACTGTACAACAATGAAAGTCTGCAACTACAAAGGAGATTTTCTCTACAATTACTCGCTAGCAATAAACAATAGCTACACTAATTACACAAACTACAAGAAAAAATCAGAAGATTCCAGTGAGGTATCCTCGGCAAAGGGTCGACATATGAAACGTCCCCTTTGAACAATTCTACATGACTGTGCTTAAATTGACACACAATATTTTGTTAGCGCAACGCAATCTGACTTTCAAAATTCCCTACAAAAGAATGGCCCTGACTAACATTAAACTATACCTTTCACAAATCACTTACCTCACAAAAATCTTCGCTGCTCAAGCTACTGCAATACAGCAAGCGCCACTACTGCCTGCTAAATAAAAGATTCAAACTATGGAAGGCACTAACTACTGATAGGGATAGTTAGCAAATGAAAGATATTAATAGAGAACAAACAATGTATTTACCTTCATATCATCACATATAAATATAGCAGTTCATGACAAATTTCAAAACTCCGCCATCTCTCTCCCCACATCCACCACTGCTGGCGGCTCACCTCCAACTGCGCAACGCTACGCGCTGTTCACATCCAGCTGCCCAACACTACAATGGCAGACAACAATGCAAACTAGACACAGACTGCACACAGCACAGCCAGTGATTTTTATACAGAGGTGGCGTTACCAATAGAAAAACCTAAACAGCCTACTTACAAGACCTCTTCAAAATGTATGTTGTAGAAATATATTAATTGTCTCGAATGAAAAACGTCCCACAGTAGCACTAAATTATGTTCAGTGTTATTTAAAAAGTTCCAGCTTCCTTGAAGGTTTTCAGCCAGTATTGGGCGTAGCAGATTGGCACTAGTAGTTACTTGATTGTGCCATATGATTGTATGATTATCTTTTGAGATAAACTAATGTTTTACGACAATGCTCCAGCAGGAATTGGTCATAAAGAGTCATGAGCTGCTTTTGTGTTAACAGTGCTTTCTGTTGAGACAGATATGCTAATGTGTCCTTTGTTATCTTGTACCATGTTACCGCACTCAAGCACTAGGGTGCTAGTCGCAGAACTAATGTCAATCAGTGGTACTGTGGCTATGTACAACAGCTACGGTCGGGTGGTAGAATTAGCCCTATAAGCTGTTTAGAGCGTATAATGTAAGCTGGAGTTAAATTTGCATATGACGTTCTCTCTTCTGAATCACGCATCAAATAGTGAAACAACAAATTTTGTAATAAGATATTGTTAATGTTCTGCCACTCTAATGATCGTATGCAACAGTATTTCATCTGTTGTACATTCGTATTAATAACTATATGGTACTTCATTTGCATAAGTGGGCTTGTTATTAATTTATTGTCGTGTATATCGACTAGTTGCCAGATGTGCGGTGCGATGTAGCTCACTGTGGTGAGCGCCACCTACGATGCGCGGGCTGCAGCACATTTGACGACCATACGCCCAGTATAACAGAGGTGGCGGAGGACATAGGGTGCCATATCTAATTTTACTTATGTTCGAAACTGGTTTACGTCTATTGAAGTTATTTTATTGGTCTTGACGCTGCCGCTGGGCTAAGACGTTTTCCATTTATTAGTGTGTATGTAAGTAATATGTTATCACTTACGTAATTTTGAAGTTAATGTGTAGATAGCATCACTGGTCTAGATGTTGTTTTGATCATTTTTTAGGACTTCTGAAGAAGGCTTTATTATTATAACGGATACCATGGTCAAGATTTAAAATAAACATAGTTTAGTACCACCGTGGGCTGTTTTTCATTCGAGACAGTTTCGTAACGGTTGCTGTTGTCGCTTCCACGATGAAAATACTATATATTAATATCTGCCGACCGTATCACAGTTTATCTCCTTCTAAAAGTTAATGAGAAACGTGATACGCAAGATCAATAACACACTTAACCCAGAATAAGATACCTAGTTCCAATCTGGATTTCAAAACGGATACTACACAGAACGTGGCAGTTTACAAATCACAAATCGGATTAAACAAAATTCAGTGGCAATATTCCCAATTGTTATTTTCTCTGGCTTGTCAATGGCCTTTGGTTGGGATGTTCACTGTATTCTCCTAGAGCAGCGCAAACACTGTGGTATGACCGACCTTGCTAGTGATTGGTTTCATCTTACGTAATTCAAACGATGTCTTATTTCACTGCAATGAACCTTGGAAGTGGACACAACAGTGTAGCATCTTCAGACTGGGAAATAATAACTGGAAGTGTACCATGGGCATCAATAGTGGGTCTGCTCTTTTTCTTGTCATTTACAAACGATCTACTGTAGTACATCCAAGGAGCTGAAATAGGTTTGTCTGCTGAAGGTGCAAGTATGAAGCCTAACTGAGTAACTTCACTACCTAAAAATGTAAACAAAATTTTTGGTTCTCTGCTAATCAACATTCACTGAACCCATATAAGGCAGTACATGCTATTCTGAGCTGCAAAATGACCTATTCACAGCTTTAGAAAAAATAAATCAAGCAAAATCAGTAAAAGAAACAAAATATTATAAATTCGTAGGTGCTGATTTTATTGATAAGAACATCAGCTGGTAGTCACATGTTATGTTTTTAAGCGTCTAGGCATTCTAGTTTTCATAATGCTTAATAAAAGCCTCTGAAGATGTGAACAAAAAATACTTTTTTTGTTGTTTAATAATGGCTCTAGGAGTCATCGTACTAGATCACTCTAAATTTTAAAAAAAAGTGTAAAACAGATGCGCTTATTAAGAATAACACTTGGATTTCGCTCGCGAACTTCTAGTTAACAGTTCTTCAATCCGTTGTACTCAACAATCAATCATGATTCGAAAACAACCGGAAAATTCAAAAGTTCAGGGTGTCTCAGGAGAAATGGTAAATATTCAGGGAGATGACAGGAACGATCATTCGAGCGAAAGTCCAGTAAACATGGACTCTAAAATAAATATCTTAATGTCTGCAATATACCGCTTCTACTGAACGAGTACTCATGTTTACTCGACAATTTTTTATCCACATTACCTCCTTCTTGATCATGGAAAGCAAAGATCTTGCAGTAGAAGAGATTTTATTTCACAAGCTCGAAGATGAAAAAGTGCTCATAGCTTAATTTGTACATTTTGCAGTCCATGTTTACTAGACTTTTTCTGCGTTGAATGATCTTTTCTGCCACATTATTGAATATTGAACCCTCCTACTTGGACACCCAGTATTATACCAGAAGGATAAATGATTTACAATAGTGTAGAATCTAGCAGATAATAAATGAAATGCAAAAACAAACTGAAATCATGTTTCCCTGATAAGTCATGCAACTTCATAAAAGAATTTCTGAATATGTAATATTCAATGCACTGAACAGGGGTGCTGCGTAGGAAAAATCCCTGTTATCTCGTTTTATACCTAACCTGAAAATCTCTCCATGATCTGAGAAGATCTTTTTTTACGTCTGATACAGCTTGTGTGAAGCACGTAGCCTCTCCATAGACTTACTTACTGGTTTTATAGTACCTAAAGTCATATCGAAGCCAAACGAGCAGTTTGTGCCTTTTACATATTTGTAACAAAATGGCGCACTGTTGGGAATATTAACTTTAATGCTATAAAATCCTTTCTGTTCTTGTTGCTTCCTCTATCGTTTAAATAGGTTAATTGGCTTCGTATGTGTAGACAGATTAGATGCGGAACAGTGTATATCCACTCGTTAAAGGAACGTGATATCTGGCAATAACAGATAAGTCATGAGTTTCTTCTTGCTATATAGCCAGTTATTTGTACTTTCAGTGCTACAATTTGTGTTTCACATTGGCGCTTGCGATACGAAGGGAAATGGTATAATACATTTCGTTTGTTGCCGACAACGTATTGTAATGACACATTCCTATGCAGAGACATACAATATCTTAAAAGCTGCGCCAAAGATAAATTGAGAGGCATGTATATTATAATCTTTGTAAAGTTCACATTGGATTCTCTTTTGTTTGATACTCCAAGGAGCTAAGGGACACTTTCGATTGTTGCCTTGTGGAGGATGGACGTGATTTTTGGACTGTGCGGAAAGGCAGCCATATGGTTGGTAATTATGGTTTGTGCGACGAGCATAGCAAGTCTTATTGTGTTGTGAATAAAAAATAGTGAAAAGTATCGAAGTGTTACGAAAATTATTTAAAGCAACGTAGCATTGTATTCCTTGGTTTCCACCGTCTTCGTGAAGTGAACCGATGCCGACTCATGATGGTACACACGGTCAACAAAGAGAAGAACATCGATGGCGACTAATGAATTAATATTGTGGCAGAAGGACTAATTCTACGTCTAAGGTGAGAACTCTGATTAAATCAACAATGACGTGGAATTTAAAAATGTAAAATGTTTTTTATTTATTTCGCCACACTGGCGACCATGACAGGACAGTGCTGGTGGAACAAAGAGTAAGTACTTCATTGTTGTGCTACAAATGTACTTGTACTAATTACTGTTTCTCTGTTACATGACGCACATGGAAAATGACGAATAAGGTGAAACAATATTAACTGTATAAACGGATGGCACAATAACCAGAAGGAACAAGGACAAGGATTTACAAACCTAAGGTAATCGTGAGTGACGCAGCTCAGCTGGAATTAAGGTAGGAAAGCGCAAACGCATGCAGTGGCTGCACCTTGGCTTAGCTCCACTTAAAGCAGAACCTTTTCCTGTCCATATTAAAATCCTGGTAGTGTTTGTGGCAACACACAATTACACTTCGATAATTACTTTTTTATGTTCAACAATCGCAGAATTAGAAGACGTAGTGCGCCATCTTGTAAATTTCCGACGCGCAACAAATAACAATCGCGAGATATTTTTATTAATTCAACTGCGAGAGAATTTATAGATTTAGATTAACAGTAAAGTACAGATAAAAATAATATCTTCACAATGGAATCGAAGAACTTTAATTTGACAAATGTTCATGGACACGTCACCGATTCTGACAATAGTGACGTAACTGATGACGCAATTAGTTTTTCAGCCTAACATAATGTAGAAGTAAATACAATCCAATTGCACTCCACAGGGATTAACAATAACGAACCACTTGCAAATGAAACCTTGTGCACAGTCGATGAAGCATCGATTGCCAGATCAGATGAAAATATTTCGCGTGAAATCAGTGAACCTAGCCCGGTTTCGATTCAATCAGACCGTGACAGAGAAACAATGGCAACAAATAATGGCATAAATACAAACACACAAGCTTCGTCAGTTACACTTGAGGCATTATATAGTCTGATGTCAAACGTGAGCGAGAAACTGGCGAATCTAGAAATCAGCCACAACATGACAAACACAAAATTGTCAAACACGGAAATTGGGTTCCAACAGCAGTTTTCAAGTGTAAACACGCAATTTGAAAACATACACAGACATTTCGATCAACGCTTAAATAAACTCACCAATGAAATCGATCAAAAGATCGAAGACAATGTCATCAAAACCGTCAATAGTGTATACAATGTATTGGCAAATGACTTAGAAAATAAATTGTCAGATCTTACAAACAAACAGGAACAGGAACTGTCAGAAATAGTAGAAACACACAATCAAACACAAACCGTACAAAAAGAAATACATGAAAACGTACAGGCTATTCAATTAAATTTAACAAGAGTACAGTCCGCATGTGAAGAAATACCTGACCAAGTTAATAAAGTTAACGAAGAAGTCGGTTTTCTGAAACAGGAGACTCGACGTATCAACGCGGACATTATCAAAATAAATGAAACTTTAGGAAACGGTAATGTAAATGAATCAATAACTGGCCGGGAAACAAAACTTTTTGAAAAATTAGGTAATGAAATCAAAGTAGCCGAGGACAGAATACGCAAGGAAATTGCTGGTAGACTGAATGTTTCAAATAACTTGCCTACGTCAAGCAACAGGCAGCGCGACACTTATTCGCCCGTGCCAGATTACGATGTCAATAACGCAGAACATCAGGCGCCCAGTCCAGCGTATGTGCACGCACCGGCACAGGCAAACAATGGCTATTCGCCAAACGCGGTGCTGCAACAGGCAGTGGGCGTGTCGCCTTGCATCTCGACGATTCTAGTCGATGAGAGCCTGTTGAAACATAGACAGTTTCCAGTTTTCTCCACAGAATCCAGAAAAACTCATCCAGTCGTATTCGTAAGAGCATTTAAAAATGTCTTACCAAGAAACTGGACTGAGGCACAGAAGATTAGATATGTAATAGGCTTCACACAAGGCGACGCACTTTTGCAGGCCACAGACATGGCTGAACAGTGCGTCACCTACGAACAATTTGAACGGGCTTTCTTGGAGAAATATTGGTCTGCTGGGGCCCAAGAAAGACTGCGACGTGAGGTATTCAACCCACAACCGTTCAACCTCAAAAACGGCGGGTTGAGAAAGTATTTCGAAAAGTACTTGAATAAGACGCGCTATTGGAACAATCCAATACCGCACGTAGATGTTCTCAAAATTCTGAAAAACAAACTACCCGCGAACATACGCGAAAAATTGGTAACCATACCGGAGAACGACCTTGAATACTTTCTTTCCGTGCTTGACTCAATTGATCTAATATACGAAGAAGAGCCGAGCACAAGTAATCGGAATGAATATTCCGGAACCAATCAAAACAACGGTAACGGATATTATTTTAATGGCAGTGGACAAAAACCACACAGTTGGCATCCGTATGCGACAAGGCCAAATAATGGAACCTGGAATTACGGAAATCGGAGGAATTCGGCGCCACAGAGACGTGAAGACCGAAGGTATAGTACAGATTACGGTCCACGCCGGTATGGAAATGATAGAAATCACGTGAATGATTGGTCAGGCCCGCGTGATGAAAGGCGGCACACAAATGAAAATTACAATAGTTACAGTAATAGAAATGATAGACCAAGGAGGAATAGCGACGGCCGGTCGCAAGAAAATGTTGCACGCAGCGGTCCGGAAACTAATTGGCGACAGAATAACCACTCAGTACACTTTGTAGAGGTAACGGACAGTACTGAAGCAACACCTTTGTCTCCCCCGGTAAACAACAATCGGTCGTAATGAGCCCCCACCGGCCGACCGATTTGACAACAGGGGGCACAAACAAGCACACATTACATCTTAGACAATTATTTTTAAGATATGATCAGGATGCGACCGTAGAAGATGATCTATGTGAAGAAGAGATGAAAGCACCGGACAAGGTAAGTGACCTCGTGCAGGCTGTAATAACAGCAAAGATAGGAACTATAATTACCAACGTAATTTTAGACACAGGCGCATCTACGAATATTATTTCTAACAGTTTATTTAAAGAAGTTTCGAAAGCATTAAAAGTACCAGTGTTGCCAACGGAAAATTGTAAAATCTTGACAGCTGTAGGTAACAAGTCAAAAAGGCATTAAACAAAAAGTGGCAGTTATTGTATGATGGCCATTTCATTATAATAGACAAATCCCACCCAGGATGTTATCTGTTAGGTAACACACGAACGGGCAAGGTGAAAGGGTTATACCCCCACAAGGACATCAAGGAATTTTTTCATTCAAGGGTAATTGTTATTTTAGCAAAATTGAAATTGTACAACCTTGGATCACATAGTAAAATTGCTGTCATTAACCTAAGAAACTTGCGAACAACTGGGGCATATGCCAGCTTAAAAACGCATATTTAACCAAACCTAATGAAACATGTGTTACTGTGAGTCTTAACATTATAAAATAAACCATACAGTACTTTTGTAGTCTAACTCAGTTATTTAAGAGAGGGGAACAAAGACAAATTAGCGCGAAGCTCAGAGTTTGTGCGCTTGAGATGAGCAACAAACCACACGTCGAAGTTGCAATCCAACGCTCAGCTCATGAGCACGCGATAGCTGCATGTCAAGACGAGGTCATTGGCCGCGCTGTAGGCAGCGAGCCGGGGAGAAATCTTCCCCCCTCCCATGTCCGATCAGCTGAGCGTATACAAAGCGCAAGGGCGCATGCGCGGTCGAGTCCAGGTGTCACGTGACTATTACACGATGGTGGCTATCACGAATAATGTTCACCAACAATGCAGAGTTTTCCCCGCGCCTACAGTCCAGTCGTGGTACGTAAGCGCGCATGCGCGGAACGTTTAAAAGTTTTGAGACCACTCTTACTATGAGACACAGAGACGAAAGTCATTCAAAAACAAGAAAGGAAAGGGTACACATGTCTTGTAAATAGTAACTTAGAAAATTTAATTATAAGCTGGTATTACGTAATAAAAGTGAACATACAAGTACATACTGGTCATGGACGGTATTGTAATAATATATTATACTGAGTAAAATCTTAGCTTGTACGGAAGGAGAAAGAAAATAGAAAAAAATAAATAGATAAATAATGCAGATATATAACCGGAAGAAAGGCTATTTACACGAGAACAGCACACAATTACATATAGGGAAAAAGCAGCAAAGAGGAAATCAAAGAGATAACGCATACATTTACATTACACAGTAGCTAGCGATTTTCAGAATGAACAACAAGGTAAACGCGGGAATTTTTGTGACTAAGGAAAAGAGTGACACAAACTTTAAAATAGGATAATAATAAACAGATCTATGCAGCGTGAGTAATGAACTGAATCGCTCTCAAAACAAATACCTAGGGTTTATAGAGAGAGAGAGAGACACACATTAACGTTAGGAAACACCTGAAGCACTCAGCAAACAACTTTGTAAAATATATAAGCTATACACGAGGGTACATGTACGAAAGCTAAAGTGTAAAGGAGGAAAATAGGGAATGTTGCACATTAATGGACTGAAGGCAGTTATGTATGTAAGAAGAAATATTTAGTTGTAAGTATTATTAGTATAAGGGACGATGCTCAGCACACCCTGAATTATTTTGGAATATTGAAGGAATGGTGCAGGGTGCCGAAAAAGGGCCCCACCAGCAAAGTGTATATTATAGTGGTAGATATTTTTTTTGTGTATAAACGTATGTATGAATGTGTGAAAGGCGAAAGAAGCTCTGTACATGTACGGAACTTAAACAACGTAGAAGTGTATAAGGAAAATTAAACTGTAAGACAACCTCGTATAAACAGGTATACCTAACGTCAAGAAACAACTTAATTAAAACCGTAAGACTCTACGAGTTTACGAGAAATGCGAAAAATCTGATACAAAGTGCAACATTAGCGATGCTTCACTCATGTATGCAAAAGGAAGGTATGAATTACTTTACCCACTTGAAACATGAAAGGAAAAATCATGTGAAAATTATATCTTTCACACATATAACAATTTACAGTCACAAAGAATGAAAATGATATCGCCGCTATACGAGAAACAGGTAAGTAGTGTGATCGACGACCTGTAAGCAAAGGAATCGTCTATAAAATAAACTATGAAAAAAAAGGGTCATACAGAATTTCGTGCTGCACTGAAGCTATGAAAGTGTGATTATTCGTGTACATAGATTTTCATGACAACCGATGCATTAAAATGTCTGTTTTTTCTCCCATGATAACACAAGACGCCTATAAGCGCACTTTAATTGAAGATGATACACGCACACAAGGGCGTGCCGCTATTATGAAACACTGTACATATTAATAGTAGCTACACCCTGAACTTCAAGATTGTATGTTTCTATGTCTATGTTAATGTAGGAAATTTTATTAGAGGTAATGATTTACAAGCACAACAGAACGTGCTTAAGCACAAAACACTGTACATATTAGGGTTATGCTGCATATAAATGATTATTTCGTGCATTTTCAGATTTTATACGCAAAAAACCGTAGCATACACGTAGTCGTTGCCACTACCCTAAGTAGAAGGTAGAAAATTCCCTTCCCAAGCTTCAGTGGAGCGGCTACAGGTGTATTCTCTGCATGCTGATGCATGTCGTTGCGTATGAAGAATACGTAACGGAGGTAAACCTTAACTTATACTCGAGTTCATGAAGGAAAACAAAGGACTTGTTCCTTCTAACAGATTAATGGGAAAAGGCGAATGTGTGTGTCAGTAAAATCCAAGACGAAGAAGCCACTATGAGTGGTCAAAAAATTTTTCAATTTTAGTCGATAGTTTTTTCCTGCAGTTAATGTAAACAATGTATTGTATGTATTATATGTTATTTCATTGTATGTGATGTATTTTGTATTTCATGCCAAGTCCCGTGACTTACAAATTATGTACATTGACCAGAAGTATTGAGGGGAATGAATCTCAGTACAATAGGTAAAAGGGGTTAATGCGAAGAAAAAAAAGTGTAGTGAAAAGGAAGTTTCGATCGCAATACTCGCGGTTAAAGTGGTGTGTGTGGAAATTAAAATTGTGCAAAGTAGTGCTACGTTGCAAGTGTCAGAGAGCCTAAACAAGTGACATCGAAAATTGAAGCTTGTATCGTCAAACGACACATGGCGTCACAATAGGAAAGGACAATGCCAAACAAGTTTGACACGGTACGCTTCTTACCAGGAGCTGCATCGACGGGATCGTCCTCCGCCTCGCACATAGTGTGGTGTGTTCTTCGGGGCACATATTCCAGTGTACCTCGTCGTATCCAGTCTAAGTACTGGAAGGAACTACAAAAAGCACACGCATACTGAGGTTCGGAAGTCTTGACGGTACCCGCACGTCGGTGTATATTCAGTGCACTGGCGCGCGCGTTCAACCAACGTCGCCAGCTAACGGACGACCAAACAATCAGGCGCGCGTATCACCCGCCCATATTCAACACGGGCTAGCGAACAAAGCTCGTCGCCCCAGAATAAATACAGAAAGCAATACAAGGACTTAATTTTCACCTCTGATGAGGAAGGAAACATTTGTATGTAACGTTGTATTCATTGTATATTTTATTGTACAAACTTTACTACATGATGTCATTTTCTCAGTATTAACCAGAACTTTGTATATTAGGATTAAGGTTTGTAAATATTAGCATAAGTATACCAAAAAACTGACACACACTCAGAAATACCAAAGAATTCACAGTGCCATGAAAATGAGACAATAAAAATGAAATTTGTAAATAAAAGACACCCAAACCTATCAATTGCAAGGTCGACTACTGTATCCTGTCAATCAAATAAAATTTTCTAGTGACAGTATACAGTAGGGGGGCAGT
Organism: Schistocerca americana; assembly: GCF_021461395.2. Classification (NCBI taxonomy): domain Eukaryota; kingdom Metazoa; phylum Arthropoda; class Insecta; order Orthoptera; family Acrididae; genus Schistocerca; species Schistocerca americana. The sequence continues at coordinate 388,116,470 of NC_060125.1, forward strand.
TGTAATGACACATTCCTATGCAGAGACATACAATATCTTAAAAGCTGCGCCAAAGATAAATTGAGAGGCATGTATATTATAATCTTTGTAAAGTTCACATTGGATTCTCTTTTGTTTGATACTCCAAGGAGCTAAGGGACACTTTCGATTGTTGCCTTGTGGAGGATGGACGTGATTTTTGGACTGTGCGGAAAGGCAACCATATGGTTGGTAATTATGGTTTGTGCGACGAGCACAGCAAGTCTTATTGTGTTGTGAATAAAAAATAGTGAAAAGTATCGAAGTGTTACGAAAATTATTTAAAGCAACGTAGCATTGTATTCCTTGGTTTCCACCGTCTTCGTGAAGTGAACCGATGCCGACTCATGATGGTACACACGGTCAACAAAGAGAAGAACATCGATGGCGACTAATGAATTAATATTGTGGCAGAAGGACTAATTCTACGTCTAAGGTGAGAACTCTGATTAAATCAACAATGACGTGGAATTTAAAAATGTAAAATGTTTTTTATTTATTTCGCAACACTGGCGACCGTGACAGGACAGTGCTGGTGGAACAAAGAGTAAGTACTTCATTGTTGTGCTACAAATGTACTTGTACTAATTACTGTTTCTCTGTTACATGACGCACATGGAAAATGACGAATAAGGTGAAACAATATTAACTGTATAAACGGATGGCACAATAACCAGAAGGAACAAGGACAAGGATTTACAAACCTAACGTAATCGTGAGTGACGCAGCTCAGCCGGAATTAAGGTAGGAAAGTGCAAACGCATACAGTGGCTGCACCTTGGCTTAGCTCCACTTAAAGCTGAACCTTTTCCTGTCCATATTAAAATCCTGGTAGTGTTTGTGGCAACACACAATTACACTTCGATAATTACTTTTTTATGTTCAACAATCGCAGAATTAGAAGACGTAATGCGCCATCTTGTAAATTTCCGACGCGCAACAAATAACAATCGCGAGATATTTTTATTAATTCAACTGCGAGAGAATTTATAGATTTAGATTAACAGTAAAGTACAGATAAAAATAATATCTTCACAATGGAATCGAAGAACTTTAATTTGACATTTCGTTTGTTGCCGACAACGTATTAGCACAGATTTTCCCTTTCTAGCTGCGTGCAGCGGCGTTGTGGCATGGGGTTTTCATAGTGTGGCAGGACTGTAGGAATGGATCTGCAAATAAACAAACAAAAATAATTATGTGACCTAATTTTTTAGGCGATAATTGAAACTTTATGACTAGCCTTCGTACGGGCAGACATAAAAAGATATGCTCATCAGCCAACTTTTTTTATTTTTTATGGAATGATGGAAATGAGCGTTGGGCGTCATTGGCCGGGAGGCTCCTTGCGGGGCAAGTCCGGCCGCCTTGGTGCAGGTCTTATTACAGTCGACGCCACATTGGGGGTACCTGCGCGCCGGATGGGGATAAAATGATGGTGAAGGCAACACAACACTCAGTCCCTGAGCGGAGAAAATAGCCAACCCCGTCGGGAATCGTACCCGGGCCCGTAGGACGACAAGCCGTCAGGCTGACCACTTTTTTTTCTCTTTTTGTTCGTTGTTGATCATTGTGTTTGGTCGTTGCGGACGCCACATGACATCCGTTCAAGTTCGTTTGTTGATCCTTCCACTCAGTTTTTTATTACAGAGGCCAACCGTCTCCCTGACCGAACACGCTGAGTTACCGTGCCGGTGACCACTCAGCTATCGGGGCGGACTAGATTGATAAACGAAGGGTAGCTAAAAAATGTTAAATGTTTAATACAAAAATATTTGGGAGATTATGATTGAATATTATTGTAGTAATTTCATTGATAGTTCATAGTAAGGCAGTAGACGACGTTGTTTATTACAGACAGGCAAAGAATATGGTGGCTGACGGTATTACTGAAACTACGTGACAAGTCTTTGCTATTGAACCAGTCCGAGTGAGTTTGTTACGATTATAGGATATGGATCAGTGGTATGGTAAACGTACATTATGGAATGACCTGAAGAGCTCTGCGACGGGGGAAGATGATGAAATAGGGTAGCTGCGAATGAACCCTGGCCGACAGTCACTCTAGCGGGAACAAATGACGGGAAATTATGATGTAAGGAGAGATAAGAAGGCTCAGTTTGAGTAAACAGGATGGATTTCGTGTAGAACTTGGCGGGAGGATGCACTGGTTGTCTATAAGTGAGGCTGATGGAGTGAGAAAGGCGATGCTATTAGGATACTTCGTCATTTATAAATGTCTCGAGACCGGATTAACAAATTATGTAGAAAAGTTAAGATGATGTTTGTAATGCATCAGCTGTTCTACATAGTCCCATACTCCCCCCCTTCCCCCCCTCCCCCCCTCCCCCTTCCCCCCCTCCTCCCCCAAAGCCATACTTGAGCACAACGCAGAGATTTTAACAACTCGCGAGTCACATAAGCGTCAATTACCACTTACTTCGTCAAAGCGTTGACCCTTTAAGTGAATTTCTAAACTTCGTCGTTTTCTGGCATATTCGTGTAGATAACACTAAGTCTCGTCACCCGTAGGGTTTTCTTCCAGAAATCAACTGTCCACGTCTTTCATTTCAAAGAAACTGAGGTAGGCGTCCACTCATTTTGTGTTTGTTCGAGAGTAAGGTGTGTGGACAAACTTGGCACACACTTTTTGCGTCACCATAAATTGTGGAAAATGTCTTGAACACTTGATTTACAGATGTTGCCCCTATGGGATCTGTGACACAAAACAACGGTGACACACTACGGCTTAACACTGCCTGCTCCCAAACGAGTGGTCGCCTGCGAATCTGCTGCTTGCAGTCGCTAGTTCAAACTGTCACCATCGTTGATGCGCTCTCCCCGCTTATGAGCCAAGGATAAAATCAGTCTCGGACCTTTGTGGAAGGGCGGTGTACAAATGATGGATTATCTGAGTTACAACTGAAGGGGCTACACCTCGATTTGTGGAAGACATAGCGTCCTCCGTGAAGCACTGAAAATTACATTCATGCTCCTGACACAGAAAAACACAATGCTCTGTAAAATGGGGATGCTATAAAATCAAAACGTGACAAAAAATCAGTGTGTGATAAATGCAACCTTACCAGAAAATTAATGCCATTATTGCATGAACTGAGAAATTTCAACTGCACCGTCGATATAGGACTACATTCATCTAAAGTTTACTGTTTGACAACAGAACACACTAATATCTGTTAATTTGTGGTGTTCGCCATAAAATAACTTTTACAAATTTTAAGAAAATACCTACTGAACAAACAGACATGGTATTATTGCAAAGATAGCGGCGAGTCGCGTCTCTTGCTCGCTATGTTCAATTGTGATGGGCTCTTGTTAGCAACGTTTCGCATTGCTAGACGTGTTTTGTCCCTCGACTGTGGTCTGAATTCTGTGCCAGTTGAGTGGATGCTCGGTGTACGCTTCCATAATGTGCAACGATGACGCCGAAATGCGTAAAGAGCTTTGTGGTTCAAAATACTCGCGCTGTTTGTGATCCGATATTCGCTGCACTGTTCATTTGTTGGAGCATGAAGCTCTCACTCGTGTTCCGGCAGAGGTATACGAGCTGTGAACCCTCTCCCTCAACTCGTCCGACAGGCATACATGCTCTCACACTTACTCAATCTGTATGTCCTTGTGTCAGGGAGAACTTTCAAAGAACTGAAACGAAATGCAGCCAGATTAAAGCACCTGCACTAGTACGTTCCTCTAACATAGTTAAAACAGTACTATTTTAACGTGTGGCATTTTTCCTATCTTATACTTCAGTTACAAAGATTATCTCACCCAGTGATTCATAAATAGCTCAAGACATGGAAACAAATTTTTCGCCAAGTTGTAATATGGGGTAAATCAACTAAAAGTTGTTCCGCAAATTTTGTGGAAATGGAAAGTGCTATTGATGTGCAGTTCCCAGAATAGACTGGTAGTCAGGGGCTCGTATTGTTAGCCAATAAACAGATTGTAATAATAGAGAAACTATTTCTTGCGCTTAAATACACTTTTTTAAATAGAACAATGCCTATTGAGATTAACAAACGAAAAATTGGGTAAATTAGAATGTCAGTGTAGGTTCTTGCAGGATTCTAGTACGAGTCGTTTGCGAAGTATCTTATTTTGAGAAGTTTCTGCACTGGCACTTGTTTGTGCTTTCCAACCTACGTATTTAATAACTACGATGATGTTACATTTGCTTACAGCGGGCTTGCGCGTTCCATAAGTGCATTGCGACTCGCTAGTCAGTGAGTGGGTGACGGTCCAAGCAGTAGACCGTGAGTGGACGTTGGGATTTACCAATGCAGAAAAAGCCGACAAGCACATGCTGTATGGAGAGTGCAGGGAGAATGCATTCGTTCTTGTGCGGTGTATGCGGGAAGATATACCATTAGACGTCAACCAACTCTGCAACTATTTGTCAACCTCTGCAACTAGTTACGTGAAAGTGGTATTGTAACACCTAGACAATGTAACAGAAAGAAACAAGTGACGACAGAATAAGGGGAAATGAAAGTTCTTCGCGCTGTTGCAGTTGATACGTACGTTAGCTTCCGCACCATCGCACGAGGAAGTGGCAAGCATCCTACGAATTCTCCATCGACATAGGTACCATCCCTGTCACTTATCTGTAGATCAGGAGCTGCGTGGAAACTATTATGAGAATCTTGTTAACCTCTGTACATGAGCATTAAGACAGGATACCCCAAATGAATCATATATCTTGTTTAGTGATGAAGCCATATTTACCAATATATGCCCAGGTAAACCGCCGAGACATGCACTGTCGGTCGATTGACAGTCCCTGTTGGCTTCAACAGGTGAAACTTCAGCGTCCATGTGGTGTAAACGTTTGATGTGGGATTAGTGAACCATCAGCTCATAGGACCATTTATCGAAGGCGGATCACTGAACACGTACAAGTATCGCAGCCTCCTAACAAACCATCTTCCACAGATGCTAGAAGACGTTCCTCTGTAGACTAGGAGGAACCTGTGGTCGAACATGATGGCTGTCCAGCCCATAGCGCACGAAGTACTAAGGCACGTCTTCACGAATTGTTTCCAAATCGTTGGATTCTATGCAGAGGACTGTACCTTGGCCGGCCTGTTCCCCGCATTTGACACCTGTAGATTTCTTTCTGTGGGGAAAGCTGGAAGACGCTGTCTACAAGGACACGTCAACTTCAGCTGATGATATTCAACAACGTAGTACTGTAGTCTGTTTGGACATCACAGCTTAAATAATAGCAGTCGTTCCATACTAGACTGGAAGCGTGTATTGCCACTATCGGTGGTCATTTTCAAAGCAACCTATGATGGTCAGTTGTCTCGTTACTGTTCAGAGTTCACATAACTAATGTACGTAGTCGTGTTGTTCTTTAGTGTGTGCTACCACAGGTATTGTACAGATCTCGGTGTGAGAACTTTTCAAAATACAATATCTCGTAAACGACTGTCACTAGAAACCCGCAACGAACATCACTGACATTCTAATTTATCCTAATTTTACTCTCTCAGGTGAAGAGGCATTCTTCCATTTAATAAAAAAGTATGTTTACACAAAAAATGTACTGTTGAAGAATTATTTGAATCTGTTGATCAGCTGACAGTACGAGTCCTTGTCTACCAATCCTCTCTGCGAAATCGCACATCAGTAGCACTTTCCATTTCCGCAATACTTGCAGCATAAATTTTAGAGATTCACTCTATACATTCAAACGGGCAGGTTCTAAACATGTAAATAAGAATTTCGATAGGGAGTAGAAGGCAAAAGGTGAATATTTTTTCTATGGTTGGCATTCGCAACAATAAATACGCTCTTTATGATTAACTGGACGATGTACTGTTTATAATGGCATTCCACAGATCTTGAAAAGACAGTTGAACTGGTGCAGCGAACTCCAATTTTTGTAGAAATACCTCGCAAAAACTGAAATTATGCTAAATTTGTTGAGTCCAGACTTCCAAACAAGCACATTCTGACGTAAGCGAAGCGTAACAAGACGTAAACTGTATATAGTACTCAGTTATTACGTTAGTACGGCATCTTAAATCCGGCCGCTGTGGGACGGCGATAAGAACCCTTCTGCCTACTAGCCTTAATTGAAATCTTAATTTCGATTTCTCGAACCATTTGTAAAAAAATAATAGAGGAGTCCACCGTCTGTGACAGACATTGCATAATCCATTAGCATCTTACACAGAGGAGACAAAAGTCATAGTATATCACCTAATATCGTGTCAGACCTTCTTTACAGTAACTCGAAGTGGCTTGGACTCAACAATCGTTGGAAGTCCCCTGCAAAAATTTTGAGCCATGCTGCCTCAATAGGTGTCCATAATAGCGAAAGTGCTGCCGGTGCACGATTTTGTGCATGAATTGACCCCTCGATTACGTTCCATACATGCTAGATATGATTCATGCCGTCCAATCTGAGTGTCAAGCCATGCGCTCGAAATGTCCACAAATTTCTTTAAACCAATCGCAAACAATTATGGCCCTATGACATGGTGCGTCGACAAAAATTCTATCATTGTTTGGGAATTTGACGTCCTTGAAAGGCTGCAGATGGTTTCCAAGCAGCCGAAAATCAGGAGACCCCCAGTCAGCTCCACGTAAACACAACCCACACCCTCATGTACCGCCAAAAGCTCTCACAGTGTCTTGTTGATAACTTGCTTCCATGGCGTCATGGGATCGGTGCCACACTTGAACATTAGTATCAGCTCTTACCAATTGAAATTGGGACTCATCTGACCAGGCCACAGTTTTCCAGTCGTGTAGTGCCCAACCGGTATGGTCACGGGCCCAGGAGAAGTGCTGCAGGCGTTGTTGTACAGTTAGGAATGGCACTTCCGTCGTTCGTGTGAGGCAGTAGCCCATCAAAACCAGATTTCACCACACTGTTCTGGCGAATAAGTCCGTAGTACGTTCAAAATTTATTGCTTCGATTGTTTCACGCATTGTTGCTTGTCTGTTAGCACTGGCAACTCTATGCAAACGGCGCTGCTCTCGGTCGTTAGGTGAACGTTGTCGGCCACCACGTTGCGGTGGTAACAGGTAGTGCCTGGAATTTAGTACTTTAGCACTCCCTTCACTCTGTGGATAGCAGAATACTGAATCCCGCAACGATTACCGAAATGGAATGTTCCATGCGCGTGGCTCCAACTACCATTCGGTGTTGGAAGTCTGTTAATTCTCATCGTGCGGCCATAGTCAGGTCGGAAACCTTTTCACCTGAATCGTCTGAGTACAAATGAGAGTTTCGCCAATCCAGCGCCCTTGTATACCTTTTGTATCCGAGTCTCCCGTTATCTCTATATGTGCATATCCCTATCCCATGACTTTGAGTATCTCAGCGTATTTCATATCAGGTTTCAGTGCTGTCCGAAATGTACTTCCCGTGATACTGGGACAATTTGACAGTATAAATGGAGAGCAATTAACTTTGATCCGTTAAAGCCCCATCCGAAGCAGTTGGTCAAATTACTTTCCAGCGACTATAAGGATGAGTTTTCATTAATGCTATAATATCCAAAATCATTATTGTTATTATTGACCAATTCCTTGAAAATAATGATGAAGGAATTGAGATCAGCGGCACTAAACGTCAGAAACATCTAGGTACACTCGATAGCCCCAACAGTAGACCCCACAGGAGCTGCACAGAATACAACGTAAGGATGGAAGGAACGGAGGAGGACGTTCACAACTCATAGAAACAGGAAGAAATGGTGTGAACGAAGTGCAGTGAGAATGGGGAAAGCTTCTAAATTATGTTTCACTAAGAATACGCAGCGAGGACTTGGTGAGAGGTGTCGGGAACCACAATAACGGCCAGATTTCAGGTTTGCACCATAGCCATACATCAAAATCACATTAAACGCCATGAAACCGCATGCAGACGGCATGTTTATTGCATAAGGCGTTAGATGTTACCAACGGCATAAAACAGAGTATAATACTAAACTGTGTCTCTGCTGGTGGGGCTACCTTGAAGTAAGCACGTGTCTTTTGGAGAACACAGTCACCTTACAATGCTGTTAATAGACACCCACCGCAACCACGGGCAGTTTTGCTACTATTGAACTCTACGCACGGTCTTTCACAATTTAAGTGGGCATGATACAATTGTAAATCGACCACCGAGATATTGAAAAGATTTCCCGGTCACGTGCATCATTCTTAATTACACACTGCATCGATAGCGTGGACGGGTATCTTGTCTTTCACTGGAAACGTAAAGAACACCAACTGAGTTGAATTATAATCCGACAGACGTATTCCCATTACACAGTGTACTATTAAAGTTACGAATTTACTTGTCTGAGCATCATTTTCATGCACTTGAACTGATGTGTTCAACACGACACAACTTCATTTTCATAGTCCTAATATCGCCTGCTATTGAGACAGAATGGAGGTACATGGTTTGATATTTGCGGTATATCATTTACTTATTTTCTTCAACAATTGAAGTACTGATAGTAAAATAAATTGTATTGTGTTAATGCCATTGACATATGTACCAAATATTGCTGAATTTACGACTCACTTTAGGCTACAATGCTATTATTCTTCATTTTATTCTCTTATAATTCCTGTGTGTGCGGCGGTCATGCGTGTAAATAACAATGCCTGCTGTGTTTCCTATGTGATACTGCATACTTACCAAATCAAGACAACAAAAACAATAACTACTACTTCTACTATTAACAGCACTACTCCTCCTCTCCTCCTAATACTACCACTATTACCAGTGCTACTACCTATTTCTACTAAGACTATTAGCATAAAAGTTCTTACTATCGGCAGACCAACCAGTTCCACCACCAACACCATAGCAACATTATCACTGTTGCTAGTACCATAACCAAATGCACATCCACAAATAGTTCCACTTAGCACGACCACTAATCACAACAGCTTCTGAATAACTACTACTACCCACTAATATGAAAACTTTCATTACTAGTACTTACCACCCTGAAAACAACTAAACTTAACATCACTGTATTGTTGCTTCTTCTGTTACTGCAACTAGCAACACCGCTACTGCACACTGATGTCACCATCATTATCTCTACCACAATCACAACAACAATAACAATTACTATTATTAATCTACTGCCTCTGGTACTACTAATGAAACGCCGGCCGCGGTGGTCTAGCAGTTCTAGGCGCTCAGTCCGGAACCGCGCGACTGCTACGGTCGCAGGTTCGAATCCTGCCTCAGGCATGGATGTGTGTGATGTCCTTAGGTTAGTTAGGTTTAAGTAGTTCTAAGTTCTAGGGGACTGATGACCACAGATGTTAAGTCCCGTAGTGCTCAGAGCCATTTGAACCATTTTTACTACTGCAACAATACGGGCTACTAATACTGCTTCAACGAAACCCCATCTACAAACAACAACACACGACAACTACCACTATCATTATCTTACCACGACCAGCCAACCTGTACTATAAGCATGTCCAGCCACCAGCACTTTTACTACCGCCAACGCCACTATTACTCAGTATCAACATAACTACTATCACAAAGCACCACCAGTACATCTGCACCTACATACACATTTCGTTAGCCACCATACAGTGCATGTCAGAGGGGATCACATACCACTACTGGTCATTTCCTTTCCTCTTCCAGTAGAAAATTGAGAGAGGGAAAAACGGATATCACTCCTGTCACTACTAGCACTACAACTGCCTCCACTAACAACATCATTATATTACCACTATAAAGTCACTATAATCACCACAATCATAACCATCATCACTACTCATTGTAACCACATAATTACTGTTGTCAACAGCTTTCTCTCTGAACATAACCACCATCATTACTACTAGCACTTCTATAACCAACCGTAAAAACCATCATCATCACTACACTACTGTTACCATAAATTGTCATTTATGTTCGTCATCTTCAACGTACTTGACTTAAAACTGTGCTGGTCAACTGCTTCAGGCATTTAAAGCTCATTATTTTTAGTAAAGAGAGTGAAACTCTCACAGTCGATCATAATTTTCCAGTAGAAACGTCAAACAGATCAATGCGTGATTAACATAATTGATGCTTTGCAGACACTGATCTCTCCCATTTATCATGTGCATAAACTCAATAACGGTTATTACCACAAGGAGCACTCTTGGGTCCTTACCGAATGTGAATACTCCTTTGAGGCACATGTGGGCATTGTGTGTTGCTTCTAACTGTCCTAAACGCTTTATATACTTACACTCTCGAGTCGTACACTTGTGACCACCGGTCGAAAGCCTAAAGGACCTTTTTGCAGCATTTGCAGATTCGATGAGGTTCTGGACGGAACCGACATATGTAGTTATGATGACTCCAGTGTCGTTCCAAGCTGTGAAAGGTTTCTCAGTTGAGGATTCTTGGCACGAACAGCCCGATCGTGGTGGTCCACAGATTCTCGATTACGTTTAAATCTGAGGCATTTGGAGGCCAGGAAAGTACGGTAAACTTATCCTGGTGCTCTTTGAACCACGCATGTACACGGCGAGATGTGTGATACGCAGCATTTTCCTGCTGGTAGATGCCATAGTGCCGAAGACGAAATAAAGTGCATGTACGGGTTGATATGGTTCCGAAGGACAGATGCACACTTGTGATGATCCACTGTTCCTTGCAGAATGACCAGATCACCCAGGGGATGCCAGAAAAAATAATTTTCCTAACCATAAAGCTCCCTCCTCCTACCTGGACCCACCCGATGATTGTCGCTGGGTGTTTGCTTTCAGACATTTCATGTCGTGCACGCCAATGGCATCTGTCAGATGTACCATGAAAAGTGATTCATCTCAAAAGACTATCTGTCAGCTCTCAGTGGACGTCCATATACGGTACTGGCGTGGAAACTCCAGCATTCACCACCGATGAACTGTAATTCGCGTAGGATAATGTACCAGGCGCCTGCTGCGAATCCCCATACGCAGCAACGGGCGCTGAGCAGTCTACATCTACATCTACATGATTACTCTGCAATTCACATTTAAGTGCCTGGCAGAGGGTTCGTCGAACCACAATCACACCATCTCTCTACCATTCCTCTCCCAAACAGCGCGCGGGGAAAACGAACACTTAAACCTTTTGTTCGAGCTCTGATTTCTCTTATTTTATTTTGATGATCATTCCTACCTATGTAGGTTGGGCTCAACAAAATATTTTAGCATTCGGAAGAGAGAGTTGGTGACTGAAATTTCGTAAATAGATCTCGCCGCGACGAAAAACGTCTTTGCTTTAATGACTTCCATCCCAACTCGCGTATCATATCTGCCACACTCTCTCCCCTATTACGTGATAATACAAAACGAGCTGCCCTTTTTTGCACCCTTTTGATGTCCTCCGTCAATCCCACCTGGTAAGGATCCCACACCGCGCAGCAATATTATAACAGAGGACGAACGTGTGTAGTGTAAGCTGTCTCTTTAGCGGACTTGTGGCATCTTCTAAGTGTCCTGCCAATGAAACGCAACCCTTGGCTTGCCTTCCCCACAATATTATCTATGTGGTCTTTCCAACTGAAGTTGTTCGTAATTTTTACACCCAGGTACTTAGTTGAATTGACAGCCTTGAGGATTGTGCTATTTATGGAGTAATCGAATTCCAACGGATTTCTTTTGGAACTCATGTACATCACCTCACATTTTTCGTTATTTAGCGTCAACTGCCACCTGACACACCATACAGAAATCTTTTCTAAATCGCTTTGCAACTGATGCTGGTCTTCGGATGACCTTACTAGACGGTAAATTACAGTATCTTCTCCGAACAACCTAAGAGAACTGCTCAGATTGTCACCCAGGTCATTTTTATAGATCAGGAACAGCAGAGGTCCCAGGACGCTTCCCTGGGGAACACCTGATATCACTTCAGTTTTACTCGATTTTTTTGCCGTCTATTACTACGAACTGCGACCTTCCTGACAGGAAATCACGAATCCAGTCGCACAACTGAGACGATACCCCGTAGGCCCGCAGCTTGATTAGAAATCGCTTGTGAGGAACGGTGTCAAAAGCTTTCCGGAAATCTAGAAATACGGAATCAACTTGAGATCCCCTGTCGATAGCGGCCATTACTTCGTGCGAATAAAGAGCTAGCTGCGTTGCACAAGAACGATGTTTTCTGAAACCATGCTGATGCATATCAATAGATCGTTCCCTTCGAGGTGATTCATAATGTTTGAATACAGTATATGCTCCAAAACCCTACTGCAAACCGACGTCAATGATATAGGTCTGTAGTTCGATGGATTACTCCTACTACCCTTCTTAAACCCTGGTGCGACCTGCGCAATTTTCCAGTCTGTAGGTACAGATCTATCGGTGAGCGAGCGGCTGTATATGATTGCTAAGTAGGGAGCTATTGTATCAGCGTAATCTGAAAGGAACCTAATCGGTATACAATCTGGACCTGAAGACTTGCCCGTATCAATCGATTTGAGTTGGTTCGCAACCCCTAAGGTATCGACTTCTAAGAAACTCATGCTAGTAGCTGTTCGTGTTTCAAATTCTGGAATATTCCATTCGTCTTCCCTGGTGAAGGAATTTCAGAAAACTGCGTTCAATAACTCCGCTTTAGCGGCGCAGTCGTGAAGAAGGAATAGCCTCTTCGTTCATGTTGTCGATCAGCAGCCCAGCAGTTGCATATCTGTTCAGCCGTACATATTCCGCAGCCACCCTTGTTCAAATGGTTCAAATGTCTCTGAGCACTATGGGACTTATCATCTGAGGTCATCAGTCCCCTAGAACTTAGAACCACTTAAACCTAACTAACCGAAGGGCATCACACACATCCATCCCCGAGGCAGGATTCGTAGCTGCGGCCGTAGCGGTCGCGCGGTTCCAGACTGAAGCGCCTAGAACCGCTCCGCCACTCCGGCCGGCACCACCGTTGTTCACCTCTGCCATCTATGGCCGGTGGTGCACCACATTTACCTTAGTGCTCGTTTTGGATAGCGCAGTTTTGGCATTCATGGTATACGTTAACCCACGGCGTCACGCGAACAGTTCATAGACAAGCTGTTTTGGAAATTCTTCAATCTTTGGCCCAGAAACCAATGTTCACGCCTTTTTGGACGTCAGATAAATCGCTCCTATTGCGCATTACGGCAACTACTGCACCGTTTTAGCGACCACCCCTACAAAGACACCACAGATGCTTTATCCTTAACTGCTGGTGCTATAACCCGCTGTCTATGAGTCGTTATTCCACGTTGATGTCGAAAATAGGAGGTGGTTAGAGTAGTGTGACCGGACCGTGTAGTTCTTGCACAGACATAAATTCATATTTCGAGTGAGGACGTTCTTTAAATTGGTGGATTAGGACCACTGAAACCTAATCAACAGACTGCTTTAAGCGAAATCTTGTTTGCGAGAAGAAGATGAATGAGGGAAGATGAGGAATGGTCACCAGGAGAGAAATGAAGCAGTGAACCACTGTGGCCTTAATGTATGAGGAATATCCAACTTTTCTCTTTATGAAACTCGTGAAGTGACAACGGCGTTAAGTCACAAATGCAATTTATTTTACATTATGTTCATGTACAAATATAGCGAAAATAAAGAGTCTGGTAATTATTAGGTCTGCAATATCAGGAACCATCAGGAGGCCAAAGTGCAATGCCACAAGTTCTGCTACCCACCATTACTACGCAGAAATTATCTACAAGTCTCACCCGAGACAATGATCTGACGTTTAGTGTGGGTTATGCTAAAAGCAGGGTCATGTATTGAAAGCACTGGTCAAAGTACGCCATTCGAAAGGTCGATGTGGTCCAACACACATGACTCACGCCAATCGCTCCGATTTTCAAGAGCCGTGATAAGCGGACGTGACTCACGAACTTCACTAATTGCAGTCACTTGCGCTTCCCAGACATCCGATAAGTAATCGGTGAGAGCGGCCAATGACTTGCTGATCTCACCTGCGTTCGCCCTGTGTCGCTTGTTCGTGTTATTATCTGTTAGCAACACATGTCTGCATGATCAGACATCCTAATATTACTGATATCATTTCGCAACATGTTAAAATACTAACATGTAACAATACTACACTCGTATGGCTGTAGCAACTCTGGCCAACTATGCACTCAAAACCAGTTTTCAACCTTATGAAACCGCTGACTTCATCATCCTATATCGTGACACCTTTGCATATAAATACATATTTAACTATGTGACCTGAAAATGTAAGATGTACAGTGGGAAGGTGGCAATGTCGGCAAACTTTAAAAAAAGAAATATGGTGATGGTGGGAAAGTTTATTTTGTTTAATATTCGATGAAATGAAACAGCCAATCACAATACAATTTTTTACTAGTGCAATTAATACGAAATAGCCAAGCCGTTTGTATCCGAGCAGTATGTATGTTACCATGTTCAAAAGCGTCTACATTTCTTTTTGTGTGTGCCATGATCAAATTTTTCTCAATACAGCAGTATTTTCAAGAACTACATAAGCTTCACATGAATTGCGTAAATCGACATCATTCATGTCTCTCTTCCTCCCTCCCTACCTCCCCCTCCCTTCCTCTCTCTCTCTCTCTCTCTCTCTCTCTCTCTATCTCTCTCTCTCTCTCTCTCCTTTCTTTCATACACACACACACACACACACACACACACACACACACACACACACACAAAAACAAACAAACAAACAAACAAATATACGTGTGCCTGCCAACACGTGTAGATCATTGTAAACTGGAAATATTATAGGATTTTTGGCACAATTGAGAATGAGAAAACAAATATTTTTGCACAAAACTTAATATTTGCATATACATTTACACTCAGAAAAGAAATCTTCCTCTATTTATGTTTGATGTAGTTTTAGTAGTATCTTGGTTAATTTTAAGTGAGCCTACATTCAAATCATGCAATTCTTTTTCCCACCACTTGTTTGAGAAATACAAACAAGGTATTTTCCGAAATTCGAATTTGTATCCATGTTTTTCTTGTAACTATCACTTTTCTCATCTTAAAAATTGGCTTCACTCCTTCTTGCAATTTTTCTAGCTGAGAGCATTCGAGGATTTTGATTTTTCATTTTCTGCACTACACCAGTGATAAAGCATTCAGCGACCAATGACCTCTCAGTTTGGTCCCCTCCTCCTCTTTTAAACCAACCAATCAACGATAAAGCATTCCACCTCCACTCAGGTGCATATTGCAGTCTCTTCTCCTCCACAATTTTGGGAAATTTCAGTACAGAATCCTTATTTCACAGCTATTGCAAGCTAACGCTCACTTCCAGGATATGGTACAAATGCTTCTGTTGTTAGGAAACTATTTCAGATGTTGTAGCTGACACCCATTGTCAAGTTATGGATTCTCGTATTACAAAGCAGTTTTAAGATCCAGTTAGTGTCACCCATCTATCAGCCTTCAACATATAGGATGCTTAACCACAAAATTTGCGTATCAAACAGATTCTGATGGTATGACTAGAAGTGATGTCCTATTCTGTGGGATCTTAGAGCAGATAAGAAGCCTTGATGGCCACAGCAGACCAGTATTTTGTAATGGTAGAAAGTGTTAACATGGTTTTCCCCAAAACGTTAAAAACGTGTCAGCTGTTAGTGAGGAAGTTGATACCAACCATTGAAAGCTTTGGTTTGTGGTTATTTTTGGAAAACAAGGGCACTCTTGTTACCGACATTGGTAAAATAAATTTCATCGATAACGAAATCCACCTTAGCAAGAAGAATTGAAATGTGCTTACATCCATTAAAGAATCGTTTTGTGGCAGCATCATCGTGATTAAAATATGTGATCAAGTTGACTGTCATGAACATTTATAAAAGGTATGGTCTGTAATTTTTAAAAAAGGAAGTGTGCAATTCATTTATTAATTATGTACGTGGTAGATTCTCAAAGGTTATCTGTGTTAGACATGGAGTGAAGGCAGTGCTACCATTTTTCCTACCTGGGAATAAGTACGTGAGAGCAAAAAGCTAATTGGAAAAAAATAGCTTGAAAGCGGTGGAGCCACTTCGCAAAAACATAAAAATCCAGTGTAAATTCAAGGTGGACATGGGAAGAAAGGAAACGAAGAGGAGGGGCTCACTGCTGTCAGCTGCATTGGGACATCACGCTGAATTGACGGCGAAGATTGAAAATGTGTACTGGACTGGAATTCAAACCTGCGATCTCCTGTTTACTAGTCAGGCGCGTTAACCACTGCATATTCACGTAATTTAAAAATTCAGTGGTTGCTTCGTATAAAATATAGTTTTCTGATTCTAAACTAGCTTAACTAATGGATGAAGCGCCTGGGTTATTGCAGCATTCCTGTAAAGACGATTATGGTCGTGGATATAACTCAGGATTTTTCGGGGATTTTTAATGTACTGGAAATATATGATTACTTTACATTGCATCACGACTTCTGAGTGCAACACAATTACCAAGGAAATAGTAATGTGATATAGAAGAACGACAAGACGATTGGAACTGACTGTTTAATATGGATAAGCTCCAATTATACAGATACATAAAGGATTAATATGTCAAATCACAAGCTTAGGAGTACACAAAAATATAGTCAACCATCCTACTGATTTTATAAAGTGCACCGATATGCATCTACGAGAAACTTTTAAGTCTTCCTTGGCTTGAGAACGTAGTATTATCAGATTGGAAGCTATAATTTAAAACTACAGAGTGGATGATGCGTTTGACCACGTGGAAAACTGCTGAGTGTGTTAAACACCAACAAACCCTACTTACAACATGATTCGCTGTTTTATGTGTCAATTGCGCCTACGTTGTGTCCTCTGTTGGTCAGCTTTCACACCATTTCCTGTGATAATAAAAGTTTCTCAGGCTTCCAGCTTCATCGAGCAGTTTAAAAGCCACGAGCTTTCGGTCAAGTACTCCTCAGCCATTGTCAGTTGGTGACAACGTCACCACTTGACAACAGCCCAGGAGTACTCGGCCGGAAGCTTGTGGATTTTAAACTGCTTGACGAAGCTGGAAGCCTGAGGAACTTTTATTACTACATGTCGCTGTGAAACTACGCACTCCTACATTTCCTGTGATGTCTATAACGGTGTTCTGCAGTTTGCCTGCTGGGACAAGAAGGATACCCGAAAGTTAACTCACGCACAAGTAAATCTTTCGAATAATGCGGACTGAGAAAATATTGCAAACTGTGTTCTATCTGACACTAGTGTCAATTGTTTGTGTGCACAGTACTTGGAAATTATATTAAAGGTTTCCAAAAGATGCTACAAGCATTATGTTAAAACTGGAGAAACGTATTTTCCTAAATTCAGGATACTGTACTACACAACACCGCCAAATATAGGTATTGCCAAATTAGGATTGGTTGTTATTGCACAGATCTCAAGAAAAGGAATAAATCTACACCACGACATGAACCATTCCTTCTTAAAGAAATTACTTCCGTAAGTACATTTAATGTGTTATATATATGAAAAAGAGAACTAAAATAAAACAGATCACAGTCGAAACACGAAAACTGGAGAATTTTGTGAAGACAACCACCACAAAGGAAGAATATTAACGGTTATTGGAAAAAGTACAAGATGCTACAGGTGTGCAAGCACTTTCATGTCTACAAATCACAAGGAAAAATATCAGAATCATAAAAAGTATATCTGTTTCGTTCACTGCGGGTAGATACAAGGAAAAATATTTTCAACAATACGGAATCACACAAGAGAACCTAACAGCACCTAAGAACTGTGATATGTTTGAATCCAGCACCTGAGGTACCAGTATGTGGACGCTGGTACACGAATATCGGTTAAACGCAGTAGTAAACGAAGTTCAGTTCAATGTGAGTTGACTGTGGCCATAGGTGTGTGTTGTTTGCGTCCATGGCTGACTAGACTCGCCAGAATGACCTGCTATCGACCGGTTCTCCTTCGCTTAGTAGAAGCTCCATTTGATTGTCTTTTTCTCTGCTCCTGTAGTGCACTAACTTGAATCGGATTACATATTGTAGCTTCCTGTGTTGACAAGAGTTTTCATTTTAGGCATGGAACCCGCTAATCTCCTTGACAGGCACCTCTTGTGACTGCAGAAACCACTCATCCCCTTGTTCGGGGGCAGATGGTCTACCTGTCTTTAAGGTTATCTCACCAGATTAGTTAGCACTGCAGCAACTCACTCTTTTCACTAAAAATGTGAGAGAAAGTTGTTCCTCGGCCCAGCATATCGTTCTTTCCTTCTCTTCCATCTCCTTCCCCCTTGATGTGGCTGCACATTGCAACCAGATGCGTTTCAAGGACAGAGTGCATCATCACTTGGTGATGTCCGTTTACATACAGTCGCCAACCAGTGTGCATAGCTTCCAATTGTATTATCCTTTGGCCTCCTGCTCATTACTCAAGGTCCAGAAATAACAAGATTATTCTGACTTTTTCATTAATACCGCATATACACAAGTGATACGTCTTTACATTAGCTGTTCTTTGAATGTTTTGTACTCCAGTAACACTTCATCCGCAATATCCAATTCAATTGAAAACTACAAGTTATCCTGACTGATTACTTTTACAATAAATCTCTTATTTGTAATAATCTTTTCTCTTTACTGTAGCTGAAGGAACATCTATCCATCTTAAATAGTAGTATATTAACACCATAAATTTACTATCTTATATAGACTATTACGATATCTTTTTGATTTGTTAGACGTTAGTGAACACATGTATCATTCCCCCTTTCATCCATGCCACTGCTAGTTTATGTACATGCTTTAAGGAGAAAGTATTCTATGTGTTGGATCCAACGCACCCCAGTTTAATACGCAAGGTGAAGAGATACCTGCAACCATTACCCATTCGGTGTCTGTGTGTTTGGTCAGCCAGCTGTCCTTAGTTTACTTCTTTGTTCATTCTTTCCCTCCTTCAGCTCACTGTTATCTGCCTTCTAAGCCAAGATCTCACTGATGATTCTTGTAGTTAATTGCCTGACACTGTGCACATACAGCAAATACTTAATCTGTGAACGTTGATTGTAGGCGAAATAATGCATACACCATCTTCTCGTTTCAATGTAGATACGTGGACCAACACATATTTCATATACACTGTACCACATTTAAATTTTTATTAGAGTGCTTTCACGATTTTTTTCTAATTTTTTCCATTATTTTAACAGATAAGCCACTGAAAGTAAAATTCTATTGCTCTTCCACTCGAGTCACAAATTTTAATGTTACCAATTAATAAGAATCGTTGTGAATAGATGTCATCTTAATACAAGACATGGCTACATAAATTTCACGTGGTCTTCCACACGAGTCATGAATTTCGTAGTTATTAATTAGTAAGGTTCGTCGTGAATGGTTGGTCATCTTAATGCAAAATATGGGTACAGGGTTGTCTCAGTCCATAAATGCCCCTTCGAACAGTGTAAGTAAAAAAACTTGCTTACCTCTGAAAAGCAATACCCATACTTTCTGTGCTCCAAAACAAAAATACAAAAATGCCCACAAGTAACTTATAACAAAGCCCCAAATGTACTCTCAACAATGGACGAATTCAAATACTTCACTCACTTCTCATTTGTGTCCTCACGCTCCCTTGGCGAGGACATTAACTACATTACACTTTCCCCAGGCTACTGACACTTCTCTAGTATTGATAGAACTACATACAACATGCCAATAACTCTTTTCACCAGCTAAGGACGGTTGTAGAATCAAGCACGATTCTAATACCCATCACTATATTTCAGTTTATAAAAACAAAACAAAAATGTTCCCCTACTATTGCAGTATCTTGAGTGGTGAGCACCTCTTTGTTGATAACTACTTCTTTCTTCCCAATGTCGTATGTGCCTCTTCACTTTGCTTTGAGATCCATCACGTCATTCAGTTGATCATCATCTACTCTAGGGACTTTGGTTCGACTTACATCTCTGTCTAGTGCTTCTTGCAGTATTACATTTCCTACCTCATCTTCATCTATACCCTCATCCCTTTCTGCAATATTGCTTTCAAGTCCATTTCCATTGTATAGCCCTTCCATTTGCTCCTCCCACCTTTCACTTTGAATTTTTTAATTAATCTAGGATCTTCATATTCATACAGCTGCTTCTCCTTTCTCCAAAGACCACTTTAATTTTCCTGTAAGTTGTGTTTGACTTTCTCCTAGTTAAGTATGCTTCTGTAGCCTTGCATTTGTTTTTTACCCATTCCTGCTTATCCATTTTGCACTTTGTCAGTGTCATACTTTAAACATCTACATATATTTCATTTTGACTGCTTCATTCGCTGCACTTCTTATGTTTTATCCTTTAATGAACTAAATTCCATATCTCCTGTGATACCTTAGAGTTTCTTCTAGGCCTCGTCTTTTCACTAATTTTATCCTGTGCTGCTTTCATTGATTCATCTCCCAAAGCTGGACATTTGTCTTCTATCGCACTACTTTCCGCTCTTTCAGACAGTTACTGTCTAATAATCGCTTGAAACTTTGAATAACATCTGGTTCTTTCAATTTATCATGGTCCCATCTTCTTAATTTCCTGTCTTTTTGCAGTTTCTTCAGTCTTGATCTAGTTTCTTCGGTCTTTCTCTACAGCTCCTAGCCAATAAATTGCGGTCAGAGTGAACATCTGCCCCTGGAAATGTCTTACATGTTCTGAAATATCTTATTTACCATTGCATAGTCAAACTAAAACCTTCTGGTTTCTCCAGGTCTCTTTAACGTTCTACAGCCTCGTTGATGATTATGGAAACCAAGGATTAGCGATGGTTAAATTGTGCTCTATCAGGCAGCTTCTATTTCATCCCCTTCGCCTACTCCATATCGTCCTACTATTTCTCTTTCTCTTCCTTTTGCTACTATCGAATTCCAGTTCCCCATCACAACTAAATGCCTCATTCCCTTAACTATCTGAATAATTTCATTTGTCTGTCATACACCCCTTCAATCTTTTCATCATGCACATAGCTTCTATGCATACAAACTTATACTATTGTGATGGATTTTGGTTTCTTGTCTATCTTGGCTATAATGATGCACTCAGTAAGCTACTCATAGTAGCTTAACAGCATTCCTGTTTTTCGTGATCTTTAGACCTACTCCTGTAATACCCTTGCTTGACTTTGTATTTATAACCCTGTACTCATCTGATCAGGAATCCTGTTCTTTCTACCACAGATCTACTGATGCAAGACAACCAACTTTTATGTATTTTAGTTTCTTTAATAGATAGTCAGAGGTCGAATTAATCCTCTGCTAAACGTTAATCATGGCAATAGTACTAATAATTGAGCTGTACGTATTTTGATAAGTAATACAAACAATGAAGATGTGCATGTATTTAATTTCAAGGTCCTCTCTGCCTTGCAAAGTGTGGTACGGATATTAAACATTAGCCGACAAGTTTAGACGACAACAAGTGTTATTTAATGGGCAAGTCTGAGCAGTAATGCGAATCTGTGAGCCATGTGTAACTTCCTTTGTACTCGAGATCTTTTGGTGAAAAATCAGAGATCTACAATTAAACCTGAGTGTTATAAGTAACTACTGTGTGTTTTGTGACTGAAATCTTATGTATTTTGATAATTTAATTTGATGCATGGGTCTTATTTTAAAGATAACGAACTTTCTCTGTGTGCAAGCTTGTCCACAAGTGCCTTTTCCCACGATTATATCTTATATACTTAGCATTGTAAAGTTACATTTGTATTTTACGAAAATATGTAGTCCAACCTATGCATGAAATAAAGATCTCATCAAAAACGCCGTCTTCCCCTCTGCCTCTCTCCTCCCCAAAAAATTTGTGCTTTGTCATTTTGTTTGTCTTTCGCTATGTTAATCTACATCTACATATATACTCCGCTAGCCACCAAGCGGTGTGTGGCGGAGGGCGCAATTTACGCCAAAGTCATATTTCCCCTCCTCTGTTCCACTCGTGGATCGCGCGAGGGAAAAATGACTGTCTGAACGCCTCAGTACGAGTTCTTATTTCCCTTACCTCTGAATGGTGATCATTGTGCGATTTGAAAGATGGTGGTAATAACATATGCTCTACGTCCTCGGTGAATATCGGATTTCGGAATTTAGTGAGCAGCCTCTTCTGTTTAGCGCACCGTTTATCTGCAAGAGTGTCCCACTTCAAACTTTCTATGAGATTTGTAACGCTCCCGCGATGGCTAAATTTACCAGTCACGATCCTTGCCGCTCTTCTTTGGACCTTCTCAATCTCTTGAATCAGACCCAACTGGAAAGGGTCCCACACAGACGAACAACACTCCAAGACTGGACGAACTAACGTATTGTAAGCTAATTCCTTTGTTGAAGGATTGTATCGCTTCAGGATTCGACCAATAAACCGCAATCTACACTCCTGGAAATGGAAAAAAGAACACATTGACACCGGTGTGTCAGACCCACCATACTTGCCCCAGACACTGCGAGAGGGCTGTACAAGCAATGATCACACGCACGGCACAGCGGACACACCAGGAACCGCGGTGTTGGCCGTCGAATGGCGCTAGCTGCGCAGCATTTGTGCACCGCCGCCGTCAGTGTCAGCCAGTTTGCCGTGGCATACGGAGCTCCATCGCAGTCTTTAACACAGGTAGCATGCCGCGACAGCGTGAACGTGAACCGTATGTGCAGTTGACGGACTTTGAGCGAGGGCATATAGTAGGCATGCGGGAGGCCGGGTGGACGTACCGCCGAATTGCTCAACACGTGGGGCGTGAGGTCTCCACAGTACATCGATGTTGTCGCCAGTGGTCGGCGGAAGGTGCACGTGCCCGTCGACCTGGGACCGGACCGCAGCGACGCACGGATGCACGCCAAGACCGTAGGATCCTACGCAGTGCCGTAGGGGACCGCACCGCCACTTCCCAGCAAATTAGGGACACTGTTGCTCCTGGGGTATCGGCGAGGACCATTCGCAACCGTCTCCATGAAGCTGGGCTACGGTCCCGCACACCGTTAGGCCGTCTTCCGCTCACGCCCCAACATCGTGCAGCCCGCCTCCAGTGGTGTCGCGACAGGCGTGAATGGAGGGACGAATGGAAACGTGTCGTCTTCAGCGATGAGAGTCGCTTCTGCCTTGGTGCCAATGATGGTCGTATGCGTGTTTGGCGCCGTGCAGGTGAGCGCCACAATCAGGACTGCATACGACCGAGGCACACAGGGCCAACACCCGGCATCATGGTGTGGGGAGCGATCTCCTACACTGGCCGTACACCACTGGTGACCGTCGAGTGGACACTGAATAGTGCACGGTACATCCAAACCGTCATCGAACCCATCGTTCTACCATTCCTAGACCGGCAAGGGAACTTGCTGTTCCAACAGGACAACGCACGTCCGCATGTATCCCGTGCCACCCAACGTGCTCTAGAAGGTGTAAGTCAACTACCCTGGCCAGCAAGATCTCCGGATCTGTCCCCCATTGAGCATGTTGGGGACTGGATGAAGCGTCGTCTCACGCGGTCTGCACGTCCAGCACGAACGCTGGTCCAACTGAGGCGCCAGGTGGAAATGGCATGGCAAGCCGTTCCACAGGACTACATCCAGCATCTCTACAATCGTCTCCATGGGAGAATAGCAGCCTGCATTGCTGCGAAAGGTGGATATACACTGTACTAGTGCCGACATTGTGCATGCTCTGTTGCCTGTGTCTATGTGCCTGTGGTTCTGGCAGTGTGATCATGTGATGTATCTGACCCCAGGAATGTGTCAATAAAGTTTCCCCTTCCTGGGACAATGAATTCACGGTGTTCTTATTTCAGTTTCCAGGAGTGTAGATTTCGCCTTACCCGATACTTGTGTAATCTGATAATTCCATTTGAGATCATTTCGAGTAGTCACACCTAGGTACTTGACGGACGTTACCGCTTCCAAAGAATAAGCATTTATTTTGTACTCTTACATTAATGGGGATTTTCACCTTGTTATACACAGTAGGTTACACTTACTAATATTGAGAGATAACTGCCAGTCACGTAGCACAATTCAGGCGTTGTCTTAGGTTTTTTGCCTAGAAGGTTAACCTGAAGTAACAACGGACCTCAGTTCACATCAAATGAATATGAAACTAGACTGTTGTGTGTTCTTACATCTTGTGTTTTAGAGTGTTACTGCTGGATTTTGGTATTGCTTGGGACTTGATTTTAGAAAGGAAAGAAAATTCAGTCTATGATTTAAGAGAGCCGTGCACTTTTCGGTAAATGACACAGCCTTCCACAAAAGTTTGTTTTGTATGCCACCTCAGGTGGGCCCAGATTACATGTATTAAATAGCATTTTATTTTTATAACACAAAAATTTGATGGATTATCTGTATCCACAAAACGCAGCCTCCATAAATTGGTCCTTGGTGAAGTGGTGCATAATTAAGAGTTATGTAAATAATAAAGTGACTCATTTTTAACCATGAGTAACCATGGTCTCAAGGAATCATACAATTTATGTACCAGTACTAAATATCTCGTCAAAATGCATTCCTTTTTTGTACTGTTTGTTAAGTTACAGGGTTGGAAAAGGTACTGTTGGTGTTAAGAGCACCAGTGGAACGTAACCACATGTAGATCCCAAATGAAAATGTTATTAATTAGAGCCATATTTGCAAGCCCGCCACTTTCCTGTTGAAGAATGTGATGCATTGTCTTCTTCGCTTTTAAAAGGGTGCTTGTTCTGCTCCCTTTTCGTTCATACTCCCTTTTAGTCATAGGGTGACACTTCAGTTGCCTTCTTAGCAAGCTACCTATGTCTTTTACTGTTGTAGGACTATTTGGACGTGAAATTAACATTTTTGCTGTTAATATGAGATTCAGTCGTGCTTTAGGTGCCTAATGTACTATAAATTATACATTAATTGCGTTATTCCTGTTACTAATAGTCATTCAGACAGCCTATTTGTCTGTGTGCTTCACTGATGATCATAGCATCTCCGTCAAATTGTGCCTAGTGCATCTATGCAGTTGGTCAAGTGCGTTTTTTGTACCCAGCCTCATTTATGTCTAAAAATGAAATGTCAGAAGTGTAGTTCCTTTGTTATCTTCTAGTCACACGTGTTTTTACAACAATTTTGTCATGGAAGTGGTACAGGGGCGCTGAATCTGAGACTCCACAGGCATGTTTTGGAGGATATACTCGCACGTGCGTGTGTGTGTGTGTGTGTGTGTGTGAGCGTGTGTGTGTGTGTGTGTGTGTGTGTGTGTGTGAGTAATATTGTGACACTAGACAAAAATATCGCGTTTTTGTGATTATGACGTATTTTTGCAGACATTTTAGAGCAGAAATAAGGCAGTAACAGTTGACAAACATCTTATGTTTCACCGAACGTTAAGGTGCCTATACCGCGTTACACCAAGTACACTCCTGGAAATTGAAATAAGAACACCGTGAATTCATTGTCCCAGGAAGGGGAAACTTTATTGACACATTCCTGGGGTCAGATACACCACATGATCACACTGCCAGAACCACAGGCACATAGACACAGGCAACAGAGCATGCACAATGTCGGCACTAGTACAGTGTATATCCACCTTTCGCAGCAATGCAGGCTGCTATTCTCCCATGGAGACGATCGTAGAGATGCTGGATGTAGTCCTGTGGAACGGCTTGCCATGCCATTTCCACCTGGCGCCTCAGTTGGACCAGCGTTCGTGCTGGACGTGCAGACCGCGTGAGACGACGCTTCATCCAGTCCCAAACATGCTCAATGGGGGACAGATCCGGAGATCTTGCTGGCCAGGGTAGTTGACTTACACCTTCTATATCACGTTGGGTGGCACGGGATACATGCGGACGTGCATTGTCCTGTTGGAACAGCAAGTTCCCTTGCCGGTCTAGGAATGGTAGAACGATGGGTTCGATGACGGTTTGGATGTACCGTGCACTATTCAGTGTCCCCTCGACGATCACCAGTGGTGTACGGCCAGTGTAGGAGATCGCTCCCCACACCATGATGCCGGGTGTTGGCCCTGTGTGCCTCGGTCGTATGCAGTCCTGATTGTGGCGCTCACCTGCACGGCGCCAAACACGCGTACGACCATCATTGGCACCAAGGCAGAAGCGACTCTCATCGCTGAAGACGACACGTCTCCATTCGTCCCTCCATTCACGCCTGTCGCGACACCACTGGAGGCGGGCTGCACGATGTTGGGGCGTGAGCGGAAGACGGCCTAACGGTGTGCGGGACCGTAGCCCAGCTTCATGGAGACGGTTGCGAATGGTCCTCGCCGATACCCCAGGAGCAACAGTGTCCCTAATTTGCTGGGAAGTGGCGGTGCGGTCCCCTACGGCACTGCGTAGGATCCTACGGTCTTGGCGTGCATCCGTGCGTCGCTGCGGTCCGGTCCCAGGTCGACGGGCACGTGCACCTTCCGCCGACCACTGGCGACAACATCGATGTACTGTGGAGACCTCACGCCCCACGTGTTGAGCAATTCGGCGGTACGTCCACCCGGCCTCCCGCATGCCCACTATACGCCCTCGCTCAAAGTCCGTCAACTGCACATACGGTTCACGTCCACGCTGTCGCGGCATGCTACCAGTGTTAAAGACTGCGATGGAGCTCCGTATGCCACGGCAAACTGGCTGACACTGACGGCGGCGGTGCACAAATGCTGCGCAGCTAGCGCCATTCGACGGCCAACACCGCGGTTCCTGGTGTGTCCGATGTGCCGTGCGTGTGATCATTGCTTGTACAGCCCTCTCGCAGTGTCCGGAGCAAGTATGGTGGGTCTGACACACCGGTGTCAATGTGTTCTTTTTTCCATTTCCAGGAGTGTATAATACAGGTATCAGTAACTTCGCAGCATAAACATTGTGTATATATGTTTGTGTGAATTTACTTTATGGCGCCAGTATATGCAATTCAATTGAATTTTAGTAACTTTCAGAATTCATGACCACACTTTTTATTGTTTCCAAATTCGCCTTACGTGTTTCGAGAATCCGCGATTTTCTAAGGCTGTAAGATACAACACAAAACTGATTTAAAAAGATATGAAAGTACGTTGCATTTCACCATTCATTAGAGACGATGAATAATTAGTAGAATATGGCTCTCTATCTTGCAAATTCCGCCAATGGGGACGCGTGGGCCTCACCTGTTCTTCGTTAGAGTATGCTACATGCCCCAGCTGGTGTTTCTATACTTTGTAAATTCTTATAAAATGGTATTTATGAAATTTTACTGATGGTAGTAATTTATACTCTGTAAGTTATCAAAAACTGTTAACAGACAGTTGGCCTCATGTACCCTAGTGCTACTCAGCGGCCTATTCCAGTCTATTATTTTCGACCGTGGAAAAGATCTATTACGTACTGTTTTGTAAAGAAATTACCTTTTTTAAAAAACGCCGTGAAGTTTGCTGATAAATTGTATACTTATGAAATTGCTTTATGCTATTGAAAGTTGCAAATTCAGTTTTAAACAAACAAATGCTTCGTGTACCATGTATCCAGTGCCGCCCAGTGGTTTCGTTTACTTGGTTTCCACTTTTTCCCTTAGTACCAGTTTACACTTGTCTCGTAGTTAACGGTGTTGACGAGATACAACGTATCTACTGGACAAATTTATGTGACTGACACAACAATGGTAGGTTAGAAAGCCACATTCTATTTATACTAAGTTTCTAATCAATGATAAAATGTAACATATCTGCGTACCTTCTGGCACCAGTTTTGTGTTGTATTTTATAGCCTTCTAAAATGACGATGTCGAAAGGGGTTAGGCGATTTTGGAAACAATATAAAAGTGTGGTCAAGACATCTGAGAGCTATTAAAGTGCGTCCAAATGTTTGCTTCACTTCATAGCATTTCATGCAACTTGCAATTCAGGGTAATCTTTCAGTTTTTCTTCTAATGGTGTGTGCGGATATGTGAAATAATATTTAATGAGTATCAGGAATTTTAGGAACAACATATGACATAAAGCTTTTTCTAAAGTAATACAGAAGTGGAAAAAGAGTATTGTCACATTTTTTGACATAGCACAAAACATCCAGAAACCTTTCTCCATGGCAGCTATATAGTGATTGACTTTTTCATCTGAATGGTCTGTAAATATTGGTCTGTTATTAGCTGTTTCGCTTTAATGACAGGTAAATGATAGAATCTGGCAGGAGGAGAGGGGCAGCGGGGAGAGGAGTGGGGAGGAGAGTTTGGGGGGGGGGAGGGTTTCAGGGAGTTCAGAGACATGATCATGTCATAGAAACGGACCGTTATTTTAACTGAAATGGTACTATAAGAGGAACCATGACTGCCTCCATCTTCGGTATCTTTTGTGACTGATTCAAATAACTGTGTGGTAGATAATACGCGGTGCTAATGTGTTACTGTTGATATATTTATAATCTCTCTCTCGAGATATCTTGTCGGTGGAATATTGCATGATGAAGCTCTGTTTTGTATCTCACTGTGCGTAAGAGGAAGGCAACGGTCAGGTACGCAGACTGTTGACAGACTGACCAGTACAAGCAATTCTGGCAGGCAGTGGCTGGAGTTCCACTTGAGACGCCCGACACGAGCCTGAAAGGTAAGGCATCAGATGCGGCTTACTTTGCTACAGGCGGTGGCCGTCGTGGTCACCCTTACTCTGACCCTCAACCTGAACAACTGGCGTCTGTTGCGCGCTATAGAGAAGTAGCCGCGACCCTTCTTTCTTCCATTCATAGGGATCAGTTATTTATATCCCTTGCGATCGCTAGAAGGTAAAATACTGTTATCGATAGTGTATTTACTTTACACAAATGACGCATGACGCACAGCTGTTCCTCAGTTTCTCTTATCCAAAGGCTCAACTATCTTGTTGCTTAACCGCAATCCTGACACCTCACAGTACCAACATCTCGACAATGACCTACATCCCATATACCTAAATCTATATCTACATCACTACTCTACATTCACTCTTAAGTGCTTGGCATAGGTTTCATCGAATGACCTTCAGATTATTTCTGTAACTCAATACTGGAAAACGAACGCTGAAATTTTTCCGTGCGAGCGTTGATTTCTCCTCTTTTATTAGGCTAATCATTCCTCTCTTTTTGCAAGCGGGCATCAGAAAAATATCTGCACAATCGTAGAAGAAAAACTACGATTGAAATTTCTAGGAAAGTTCTCATTGCATCTAAAAACGCCTTCGTTTTCATGGTTGCTACCCTCACCTTCCATTAAGTCCTCTCCCCTATTTTCTGGTAATACAAAATGGACTGCCTTTCTCTGAACTTCGTCGATGCAATCTGTCAATTATATCTAGTAAGAATCCAATATTGTGCAACAGTATTCCAGGAGAGAGCGGGCGAACATAATGTAGGTAATGTCTTTAGTAGATCTGTTGTATCTTCTAAGCAGTCTGCCAATAAAACTCAGTCTCTGGCTCGCCTTCCGCAGATCTCCTATGAGATAGTTTCCGATTACCTTGTAATTGAAATCACTGCTTATTTAGTTGAACTGATATTCTATACAATCGTGTGATTTATCGTGCAACCGAAATTTAATGGATACCTTGTTTAGAGTAAGTTGCCACTTATCGCACCATACATGTATCTTGTCAAAATTATTTTGTATTCTCAGGAGGCAATAGAAACCACGGCATTAAAGACACGTTAAATGTATCCACGGGACATGGGGCCTGTAACTGAAGAAGTGTCACGATGATCTCTCCATTGGCAAGAGATTCCGGAATAGTCCCTCTTTCGGATCTCCGGGAGGGGATTGCTAAGGGGGAGATGACCATGAGAAGAAGATTGAAAACCCCATGAAAGGAAAACGAATCGGAGGGGTGGAAGTAAGAAGCTTGAACGTAATAGGGAGGCTAGGAAATCTGAATACGGAATTGCAAGAGCTTAATATAGACAAAGGAAGGGACAGTGAAGTGAAATCGAAAGAAGGTAAGGATTCCTGGTCAGATGAGTATAGGGTAATGTCAGCAGCAGCAGAAAATAGTATATAGGGAGTAGGACTGGTTATGAAAAGGAAGGTATGGCATAGAGTGTGTTACTGTGAACAGTTAACTGATAGGGTTATTGTTATCAGAATTATCAGCAAACCAACACCGACAACGATAGTTCAGGTGTACATGCCGACGTTGCAAGCTGAAGACGAAGAGATAGAGTATATGACGATATTGAAAGGGAAATATAGTACGTAAAATGAGATGAAAATCTAATAGTCATGGTGGACTGAAATGCCTTTGTAGGCTAAGGAGTAGAAGAAAAGATTACAGGATAACATGGGATTGTGACAAGGAATAAGAGAGGAACAAGACTGAGTTCTGTGATAAGTTTCCACTAGTAACAGCAAATGCTCAGTTCAAGAATCGCAAGAGGAGGAGGTACGCTTGAAAGAAGCCGGGTGATGCGGGAAGATTTCACGTAGATTACATCATAGACAGAGATTCCGAAATCAGATACTGGATTATAAGGCGTACCCAAGAGCAGACATAGACTCAGATCACAATATGGTAGTGAGGACGAGAAGCTGGAAGAGATTACTCAGGAAGAATCAATACACAAACAAATGGCATCCGGAAGTACTAAGAAATGACGAGATACCCTTGACGTTTTCTAACACTGTAGACACAGCAATAAGGAACAGCTCTCTAGGCAGTATACCTGATTCGTCTGATGTATAGTAGAAAAAACTGGAGTCGATTTAGAAGAGATAGTGGATTCAGTATTAGACTTTAAGAGAGCTTTGGAGGACTTCAGAACAAATAAGACTGAAGGGGTAGACAATATTCCATTAGAATTTCTAAAATGATTATGGAGGAGTGGCAAGGAAACTACTATCCACGTTAATGTGTAGAATGTATGAGTCTGGCGACATACCATCTGACTTTCGGAAAAATATCGTTCACACGTTTCAGAAGACTGCATGAGCTGACAAATGCGACAATTATCGCGCAATCAGCTTAACAGCTCATGCGTCAAAGTTGCTGACAAGAATAATATACAGCAGAAAACTGAGGATTTATTAGATGATCAGTTTGGCTTTAGGAAAAGTAAAGGCAACGCAGAGGTAATTCTGACGTTGCGGTAGATAATAGAAGCAAGACCAAAGAAAAAATCAAGACACGTTCATAGGATTTGTCGATTAGGAAAAAGCTTCTACAGTTAAAATGGTGAAAGATGTTCGAAATTCTAAGCAAAATTGGGGTAAGCTGTAGGGAGAGACCGGTAATATACAACATGTACAAGAGTCAAGAGGGGACAATAAGAGTGGACGACCAACAACGTAATGCTCGGATTAAAAAGGGTCTAAGACAGGAGTGTAGTCTTTCGCCTTTTACTGTTCAATCTGTACATCGGAGAAGCAATGATGGAAATAAAAGAAAGGTTCGGGAGTGCAACTGAAATTCAAGGTGAAAGGATATCAATGATACGATTCACTGATGACATTGCAACCCAGCGTGAGAGTGTAGAAGAATTGCATGATCTGTTGAATCGAATAAACAATCTAACCAGTATAGAATACGGACTGATAGTAAATCGAAGAAAGACGAAAGTAATGAGAAGTAGCAAAAATGAGAGCAACGATAAACTTAACGCCAGGATTGATGGCCACGAAGTAGATGAAGTTAATAATTCTGCTACCTAGGCAGCAAAATAACCGATGACGGACGGAGTAAGGAGAATCAAAAGCAGACTAGCAATGGCAAAAAGGACATATCTGGCCAAGAGAAGTCTATTTCATGTTCCTCTGAAACATCGCCAAGCTTAGAGATTTCAACTTCTTTTAAATATGGCATGCTTTTTCGTTGCTTCTGTAACAGTGTTCAGAACTGTTTTGTGTG
The DNA here is from genome assembly GCF_021461395.2 of Schistocerca americana. Taxonomy (NCBI): domain Eukaryota; kingdom Metazoa; phylum Arthropoda; class Insecta; order Orthoptera; family Acrididae; genus Schistocerca; species Schistocerca americana. The sequence goes on from NC_060125.1 coordinate 388,148,276, forward strand.
CCGTTATGGATATGTCTCTTATTAATTTGGTCTGTATAAATCTCTCATCTGCCATCATACTGTCTCTTTGTTGCATTTAAGCCACATATCATCTACGCTTACATAGTTTGGAAGGAACAGAGACTGTCTTAGGAAGCCGAAAAGGAAATTTTCATCTGCCTTTTTAAATAGAGGTGTATTTCGTTTAATTTTGGTTGATATGGATGTTACGGGATTTAGTCTCAACAGGACGACTTTATGATAACTAACCACTGTATCAGTTATAACACTCTGTATCTGCGCAGAATTATTTGTTGCTAAGAGGTCGAGTATGATATCGCAACTGTTTACACTTCGAGTGGACTCCTGAAACAATTGCTCAAAACAATTTTCGGAGAGAGCCTTTAGTACAGTTTGAGACGATGATTTATGCCTACCGCCGTCTTTCAACACGTGTAATGCACAACATATCAACGGTAAATCTAAATCACCAGCAACTATAATTTAATGAGGAGGGTAAAAGGAACCAATTATTAATTTATTTCGGTTGTCAAGTATAACCTCTACCCACTCTAACTAAGGAATTATCTTCCTCAGTTTCACTACCACATAAACTACTTCAGACAATACGAACACGGCAATACAAACTATACTTGAGCCTTTCTGAACACCGTTTGGTTCTTTGTAATAGCTCAGGCTGTCTTACCTCCAGCTGTAGTTATATTTCAATACCTATAACGATTTGAGTGCAAGTGATTTATACTAGCGGTTGGAGCTGTAGATATTTCCCAACACATCTACGGTGGATTAAACTATAAAACTAATAGTTTCTATGTGTACCATACTCCAATGTCTGACTTGCAGCATTTGTGGTTGGAGCCCGTTTTGTAATTTCCCAGGAACGTCTATCCTACAAAACCTTCAAGTCCACCCCACAGAGCCCCTGCTACCCCCACAGCAGTCTGCTGTGTGTAATGGACCCATTACCTATCAAGTGGAACCTTACACCTCTTCTCCCTATACCGTCAGTCAAGGGATCTGCAGATTGCATGGTGGAGAAGCGTCAGAGACTCTGGTGCTGACCCTCCAATTGGTTCTGTAACAAAGATCCGCATTTGGTCCTGCCAACCATGTTTCGTATGGTGAGCTCCGCCTTTATGTTTCAATCATGACCCTTATTCTTCGATTTCAGATAGCCACCGTACACCAGAGAGACTCTCGTCCAGTCCAAAGTGACACACCACTATGGCCTCCCATTGGTAGACCGAGTACTTTGAGCTGGTGTAAGGGCCCTCGGGGTACAAGCACAAGCCACCATCTGGCAATATCCATCTTGTTCTTGCAAAAAACAGCAGCAACCCCAGGATTCGAGTCGTCGGTTTGACCCACGAAGGAGACTCAAAAGCTGGAATGACCAAGCTGGTGGATTACTAAGGCTACCTTAATGGATTCAAAGGCGGATTCCTTACTCTCTCCCCACTGGAGATTTCTCTCTTCTTCCGCACTTTAATCACTGTGGCGGCCAACTGGGCCAAATTATGCCCACATTTCCTAACGAAGTTGGCCATACCCCGTGACTCCCTTCATGTTCTTGAGGGTGAAGGGGGTAATTTTCTGTCTTGATCTATTCGAATACCGTCAGCTGACATCAAACGCCGCAAAGAGGAAATTTGCTCTATGGCAATAAATCTTGGATGGCTTAACCGTCAAGTCGGCCTCACGGAAGCGGATCAGCACCTGTTCAAGATGTTGGATGTGCTCTTGGAAGTTGTACACCATTACATCAGCCGAGTAGTTATACAGGGTTTGAACTTTATGTCACCCAGTAGCGCGTCTAAGAGTCGCGACAACATTGTTGCCCCGCTCGATAGCCCAAAAGGATCTTATAGCATTCTTTGAATCACAGAAGGGGAAAGAAAATACGGTACTAACCTGACTACAGCAGATGTTGAAAGTCACCACCAATCATCTCTCGGCACTTTTGCTAAGGCCTGATCGAAGCTGGACTGCTGGACTTGCTGCAGTATCATCCGAAATGTTCTGTTGCAGTTCTTGAAGACTATGAAGGTTCTTTAGATGCACCTTAGACTTGTGGGCTCCCCATATAAGGTAATCACACACTGACAGATCAGATAACCGGGGTCGCACTGACAGATCAGGTGACCTGGGTGGCCAGCTAGGACCGCGATCAGACTGCAGGTCCATGTGGAGTCCGCATGATCGACTTGATATGTCGGTCTGTTGCGACAGGCGTCGGTATGATTTGGTAGAACACTGAACCATTTTCTGCTGAACTGCAATCCTGTTTTCTGGTGTGTGGACACGTTTCGGAATGTTTTTCGTCTTGTTAAAAACAGGCCTGACACCATTTTTGGACTAAACGCTGCATGGTACTCTTTGTTGGCACTTTGGCACCATTAAACTACTGAGCAAACAACTGACCACACCGTTTCCACTACTTTGTTGTCAAGTAACTTTCCGCAACGAACGCCTGCCGATCCACTTCTGCGCTACTCCACTCATGCTGACACAGCCCGCACTATGCTTTGACGGGTGTGCGACACTTGGCGGTCGTACACGTGGCGAGTGGGCACAGGGTGTGGTTATATGCATACATTCACGCCCAACGGTATCCCCTTGACCGAGCCACTTTTATTTGCCATACCCTGGTTATTTTTAATATAAATATCAGACGACAGTATCTAATGTAATAAACCCAAAGAGAGAATAGAAAAACAGAGTTTATGAAACTGAACCACGACAAATGATCTTTGTTTCTGGTCTATAAAACCGATAACATTATCAACGTTGAGCTCTCCCTGACTCTGAACACGAAGATGATTAAAGTCTTGTATTGTCATGAGTGTCAAGACCCGCCAGGTTAGCCGAGAGCGCTAATACGCTGCTTCCTGGACTCTGGTAGGCGCGCCAGCCCCAGATCGTATCTGCCCGCTGGCTTAACAACGTAGGCCGGTGTGCCAGCCAGCCTGGATGTGGTTTTTAGGGGGTTTTCCACATCGCACTAGGTGAATACCGGCATGGCCCCCACGTCCCGCCTCAGTTACACGGCTCGCAGACATCTGAACACATTAGCACTATTCCATGGATTACACTAGCCACAGACAGTTGGGGTACACTAATTCCGTCCCGAGGGTGGCGGCAGGAAGGGCATCCGGCCACCCCTTTCATTAACCTTGCCAAATCCGATTAACCATGGCGATCCTGCGTCATTGTGGGAAAAAGGCACAAGCAAAAGAAAGAAAGAAAGATTTTCATGAGTGTCATCTTTTGTATAAGTGATTAATATTGTTGAAATAATAATCTGTTTTTTAAATATCTGTCATGTTACTGGTTTAAATTTACCCTCCTCAACTGTACAATGATTTCCTAAATAAATGTAAATGTGGCCGTCTTTCATAAACGGTATCGAACAGTAATTTTAAAGAAGCTATTGTCGAGAGGCTTTTTGCTCCATTTTTATTTTCTTAGTTTTGCCGAAATAGAACCTGACATATTTTGTAAAAGAGGTCCGATTGCCTTTCAAACTAAATTAAATTTCATAGATTATTATTTTGGAATCACTGTGCCTGCAGTTTCAAAACGAATCGATACCAAACAAATGATGAGCCTGGCTATGAATATGAATGTTCATTAAAGAGAATTTACTGTAACTAGAGCCTTTATGAAAATAATGAAAAGCATGTTGAAGCCATTGCACATCGGCTTGTAGCAAAAGCAGAGAGAAACACTATTTTTTAATCCATTGTTGGCTAACCACCTCAAATTGAATTTCGATTAGAGAAGGGTGGGAACTATTCTACAGATTTTATAGTAAACGAACCCAACAGTAGAGTGGTAACCATGTCAGGACATATCGGGCTATCAAAAAGTCAGTATAAATTTGAAAACGTAATAAACCACGGAATAATGTAGATAGAGAGGTAAAAATTGACACACATTGACCTCAGAAGTTAAGTCCCATAGTGCTCAGAGCCATTTTTTTTATCTCTTGCGCGCGTCGTTTGGTGATGATCGTGTGCTCAGCTGCCACTTTCGTCAAGCTTGGCCTTCCAGGTCCCCAGACCTCAGTCCGTGCGATTATTGGCTTTGGGGTTACCTGAGGTCGCATCTCTAGGGATGCTAAAAGACAACATCCGACACCAATGCCTCCCATAACTCCGGACATGCTTTACAGTGATGTTCACAACATTATTCCTCGGCTACAGCTATTGTTGAGGAATGATGGTGGACATATTGAGCATTTCCTGTAAAGAACATCATCTTTCCTTTGTCTTACTTTCTTATGCGAATTATTGCTATTCTGATCAGATGAAGCGCCATCTGTCGGACTTTTTTGAAATTTTGTACTTTTTTGGTTTTAATAAAACCCGATGTCATTCCAAGCATGTGTGTCAATTTGTACCTCTCTATCTACATTATTTCGTGATTTATTCAGTTTTCAAATTTATACTGACGTTTTGATCACCCGGTATTACGTCTTATACAAAACGTAATTTACTGCTTTTTAGTATTGTGCACCTATAATTTGTGTTTTCTTTTCCATGTACAACAATCACATGAGAGAGAATGTTAGTACAGATAAAGAATGAAAATGGAGGCAAAAACGGAGAAACCAACTAAAAAGAAAGTAACATTTTCATAAGATTTGAAGAGAATGAATGACTTGCTGTTGTGCTGCCGTAAGTAACGAAAGGTAAGGATATCACAGTTTTCACTTATCTTTACGTGTGTTGTTCGGATAGGAAGCGATGAATCGTGTCCCTTATTAGCGTCGATTAATTTTTCTGAATGTTTTGAGCACGTAAAAAATAGGAATGTTTTGCCAGAATCAAAGCCGGTAATATGGCCGCACTGTAGCACAAATAATGTAGCGCTGCTAGAAGTTTTATAATACATCCCACGCTAACGAATATCAAATCAAGATAGATCATAAATAGTACTTTAGCAGGACTGATAAATCAACACTAAATATTCGATTTCAGTAGAAGCTGTTTGTTTAACTAAGAATCGGAAAAATAGGAGAACGAAAAGAAACAGCTACCGCCCACAATACGAGGTGGAATCGGAAACTGATGATGGAGAAATAATAGGCACGTCAATCGAAAATGCAGATTCTGTCGTAGCGGAAAAAGAGAAGCCGGCAGGATCTCAGCAAACCGCTCAGTCGGAATCCGGATCGTTCACTGACTTTCGTAAGCTTTTTGAAGAGATAGCTATAATCCAAAGAAAGCAACTGAACGCAAACTTTAAAGATATGGCATGTGAATTATATACTAAAGTAACTGCACAGCTAAGTTCAGATATGAATACGAACTTTGAACGTGTGGCATCTGAATTAGACATTAAAGCAATTGCACAGTTAAGTTCAGATATGAACAGGAATTTTGAACTTGAAACAAGAATTAATTCTTTCAGAGTATTGGGATGGACTTTATCTTACTAAATTATACAAAGATTTTTCATCGACTGTGCACAATTTGTCTCTGCAGGTCGAAAAAAACCAAAGCTGCGTAGGGAACAATAGAAGACACTCTTCAATAGCTTGTTGGGAAAGTGCAAGAAAAAGTAAACACACACAAGTGACATCCAATCACCTGCCCACGTTCGAAGTCTGTGAGTTCCGCGGATCATCCCATTCTGCTCTCTCACGATGTCAAATGACTGCTGGGGTCGCTGATGTGGAGTACCTGGCAGTAGATGGCAGTAAGAGTTCACCTAATATGGGAAACGTATATTTTTGGGGGTGTTCGGATACTTTTGATCACATATTCTACACGAAGAAACGAAATTTTATACTAGTAATAGCAGTGGTGAGCATTTTACAAACAGTAACAACCACTGTGGAAAATGGAAATGAGTGTTTGGCGTCACTGGCAGGGAGGCCCCTTGCGGGGCAGGTTCGGCCGCGTTGGTGCAGGCCTTATTACATTCGACGCCACAGTGGCCCACCTGCGCGCCAGATGTGGATGAAATGATGATGAAGACAACACAACACCCAGTCCCCGAGTGGAGAAAATTTCCGACCCAGCCGGGAAGCTAACCCGGCCCCGTAGGACTGCAATCCGTCACGCTGCCCACTCTGCTATCGGGGCGGACAACAACCACTGTTATAATTACAATCGTAATGGCAATGGGAGGAACAATAATGCATCGCCACAGCATCATAATGGTGCAGGGAACAGACTAGGAGATGGCGCAAATTCGTCACCTTTTAGTAAACACAGGTAACAAGATATTAGATACAATCCTTGCTATTTCCAGTACGGAAATAATCATCAAAACCAATACAGAAAAGTCAGTGTAAGTAACTTGTGTATGGAATACACTCACGTCAGCTGACAACGAGAACGCGCAGCAAAACGCGCCTGGATCCAATGATACAGGGGAGCAGAACTGGTGACAACACGTGTCCACCATAGTGATCGAAGGATAACAGACACCGGCCCGCAGGTGCGACAAACTTAACTGCCACCACATTGTGCCCCGAATTACTGTCACGGAAGGAGTAGGGGGCGAGCCCGTGAGCCAGTAATCTTAATGAATAAACATGACCCACTTTATCACATCTTAATCTATGTAAGGGCTTATAAAATCACCAGTACGGAAACTGATTTATTACTACCAAGTACACAATATTTATAAAAGAGCATAGTTCATTACATCTCTCATCTGTGTATGCTCTAAACGAACATCAATATTTAAATATTCTTTGCGAAGTATTACCTTACATAATTACTTCCAGTTACTTTAAATTACATTATGGGAGTACTGTATTCAGAAAAAACTGTTTGAAATATTGACGTGCTTAAGCACGGTTGCTTTACTAAGTACTAAAGGAAATTAATTTCTTTCAACATTAGTCTTTGGATAAAAGATGTAACACATTTCCTTTCATACCGCATTACTCATACCACAAATATAGACATAAAAATAAACATGTACTAAACATACAAACAAAAATGCTTTTGAGAATAACAAACATATTTGTCACCGAATATATTTTTTTTTTATACTGATGAGGATATAAATCTTTAATGCGGTTCGACTCAGGATATCCATGTAAATACCTACATTCATAAGGGATTCTTATAATCTTGTAGGATCCTGTAAATAGTATCTGCCATTTCCAATTTTTCATTTTCATCAACGAAGGTTTTGGGTGCATTCGAAGTAGGACCTTTTCGCTAAACTTGTAGCTTTGCGTCGTATGGAATTTTTTGTCATAATGTTTCTTTCTTAGTGATCAAGATGTGTGAGCGACACAACAGTTTGCCCTATTTTACCTGATAATCGACTATCGATTGGACCTATCAATCGGCCGTGTAGTTGATCGATGCAGCTAAAGTGAGGAGGACGTACTCGTTCCGAGAGTAGAAAAGCCCTCTGTCCTAGCGCTTGAACTGTGATCTGCGGGCCCGACGGGAGCGGGGTCCCTGTAAGGAAGCTTTGACGGAATCACGTTCAATGGACGCGGCCGCGCCTCGGCGGTCGATATTGGGCGGTTGTCTTGATGTACCGGAGAGCGGCGAAAGCGGGTCAATCAGGTGCCAGTGTTCCACTGGGCGTGCTCCACGAGTGTTTGAATTGTTACTGCCTTCTACTTCGATCCACCACATTAACTCCATGCTAAAAATTTTGTTTACTCATGTTCTGAGAAGTATGGGGAACCATGTCTTGCGTGGATTAACGTTTCCTTCGACAACTCTTGTACAAGCAGGAAGGTTTATATGGAAGCAACTAAACTTCCTGAGTGTGGTGCTTGCTTCACGTTTTCAGCTGATGACTTGTGTATACCGTCGTCCGGTTTCTACGCTGACAGCAAAACGCGCTGCTAAAATGTCTGCAACGGAATCGGTATTGTAATTTCGATTCCCGAGTGCAAACATGGTTTCTGTCACCCCATTGCAGTGTAAGTTATCACGTTCTCTTGTTTCATCAGTTCCGGGAGTAACATTTTTGGTTGTTCTCTTGGATGTCAAGTACCACCATCATCACGCCGCAGGAGGGTGCAAAAACGGAAAGCGGAAAAAGCATAAACACCGTTTGCTGCTTCGGTTCACGTTCACCTTTTTGCACGGTCCCCGGTAGTTTCACGATTTATTCCAGAGCAAATATTGCTGTCGTACTGCACTTCGAAGCGATGAGATGACGTTTAGCGGTGTTACAGCCACACTGCATCCTTAGTGAAGTTGCGAATACTCCGTTGGTCGTAGGAAATGCCAAGGTTCACCACAACATCAAAAAAAAAAAAAAAAAATGGTTCAAATGTTTCTGAGCAATATGGGACTTAATATCTGAGGTCATCAGTCCGCTAGAACTTAGAACTACTTAAACCTAACTAACCTAAGGACATCACACACATCCATGCTCGAGGCAGGATTCGAACCTGCGACGTAGCGGTCGCGCGGTTTCAGACTGAAGCGCCTAGAATCGTTCGGCCACACCGGCCGGCTCCACAACATCGTTCTGATGCATACAGCAGAGCGAACTGTCGTTTTCGACCTTGAAACATGTGTAAATGAATTCCCCAAGGAAAGGAGTAGTTTCATTGATGCCCTTCATGCCACTTCCAGACACTTTTTTATGTAGATTCTGAGCGTCAGTGTGTCTGAAAGTGTTTCCATTAGCCATACTTAAGACAACCGTGTGATTACCATGCTGGATATCGTGGTTCCGACACACAGCCCAAAGAGATGATGTTAAGCGGGGTTGTGAAAACGTTCCCATCGTGTGACACGTCCACCGTAGATTTGGGAAGAAATCTGGTGAAAATTGGTGCCAGCGTTCCATCATTAACCTATCTTATACGTCACATGAAGTAATGAGATCCGGTCTTTTCTTCGCATGTTTTGACACCTTGCTGTCTGACGTCTCGCCGAGCCTAAGGGTGACGTTTCAGGGCGCCACGCTTTTGCACCGCTACAGAAGAAGGTTGTAGTTACGTTTGCGCCAAATTCGCACTTGTGCTTCGCAGTGAGGGAAGTGACATGGGTTCAAGAACGAGACGTTTAAATTTCGTTTTAGTTTCGTTTCAGGGTGTCAACTGTAAAATATTATAATCCTATTGTAATTGAGTTACAAACCTGCTTTCTAAGACTGAGCCACATGTCTCGCCCATCTCATGTCCGCTACATTCCTACCAACGACTTCCACTTCATTTGCTAGTTTTCCCGTTTCTCTTAGTCTCACTTAACAAATATCTCTCATTGTTCCACTGAATATCCGTCCTTTATGAACAGTATTCGCTTCACATTTTATGTCTGACTACCGTAAACTGAAACTGATTCTATGCCTTTTTTTTTCAGAAATATCGAAATACTAGTTAGAAGTCACCAAAAGTAATCATCGACTGGTTCTATGACTTTATTTTTAATTTTTAGTTTCGTTTCAGGGTGTCAACTGTAAAATATTATAATCCTATTGTAATTGAGTTACAAACCTGCTTTCTAAGACTGATTAATACTAAGATGTACCAGAACATTTTTGATGGAAAGAAGGTTCCTTTATTGTATGATTATATGATAGCGGAACAAACACTGGTAGCAGTTACTTCTGTAAAATATCTGGGAGTATGCGTGCGGAACGATTTGAAGTGGAATGATCATATAAAATTAATTGTTGATAAGGCGGGTACCAGGTTGAGATTCATTGGGAGAGTGCTTAGAAAATGTAGTCCATCAACAAAGGAGGTGGCTTACAAAACACTCGTTCGATCTATACTTGAGTATTGCTCATCAGTGTGGGATCCGTACCAGATCGGTCTGACGGAGGAGATAGAGAAGATCCAAAGAAGAGCGGCGCGTTTCGTCACAGGGTTATTTGGTAACCGTGATAGCATTACGGAGATGTTTAATAAACTCAAGTGGCAGACTCTGCAAGAGAGGCGCTCTGCATCGCGGTGTAGTTTGCTCGCCAGGTTTCGAGAGGGTGCGTTTCTGGATGAGGTATCGAATATATTGCTTCCCCCTACTTATACCTCCCGAGGAGATCACGAATGTAAAATTAGAGAGATTAGAGCGCTCACGGAGGCTTTCAGACAGTCGTTCTTCCCGCGAACCATACGCGACTGGAACAGGAAAGGGAGGTAATGACAGTGGCACGTAAAGCGCCCTCCGCCACACACCGTTGGGTGGCTTGCGGAGTATCAATGTAGATGTAGATGTAGAATTGGTTAGGGTCGTTTTCCATGGTCAAACCATTGCTGCTAGATAATGGCGTAAGCTTCTAAATATCCTTCACTATCACGATTTTGTCATGTAGTAGGAGAATCTAATTATCGTACTATACGGATTTTCGAAGAGCGCATAGCGCATGATGACGGTTGGACATGAAGTCCTGTAGTGACTGTATGATCAAAGTCATTCTCAAGTCACAGAAGTAACTGAAATTGAGTAGAGTTCTTAAAGTAAGCTGTTCCATCGATGTAGCAGAGATAACAAGTTATGTCCCGAAACATCGTGTGAACCTGTTACTATTAATAACCATGAAAAACGCGTTTAAAACTCGACTTTTTAAGGAGAGTTCAATATTAAAATTCCTTTTACAGAAGACTTACTACTGTACATTACTACTATGAATGAAAGTATAAATCAAAGTAATCGATGACAAAATAAGAAAGAAAAAGAATAACATTTTTGATAGCTGTGAGGATCTAAGTGTACTAATTAACCAAGTGTTTATGGCATGAATTTCTTGATTTACTCTGTAGAAGATAAATCTGCTTCATGACGAATTTATGAACAATAACGTAGGATGCTAGTGATTATTAATGGAAAGGCATATCAGAGTAAATGTGCAGATATAGCGTTATGTCCAGCTAATGAGCAGGCCGTCGATGTGAGTTATACTCTAAATTTTCCAGGTTTTTGAGTTCACGATCATGGTGATATTGGACAGTGTGATGACTCTTGGAAAAAGTAGACTGAAATTGTCTCCATTTTCTGCATGAGAGTGGATACAGACTGTGGAAAAAACGATGTAACACTGTTCTCGGTTTATACTGGGTGTAATGGATGTAAGTGCACATATTTCTATAAGTGACTGAGGACAGTTTATTGAGCAATATTACATCAGTAGCTATCTCATTTGCAGACTAATAACTATAGGTTTTAGGAGAAGTATGTTTTAGCTTCTTTAGTACTTCTGAGTACATTGCAAAGAGCAAGCCATTACTGCTTATTTTTTCCTGGGCAGCAGGTCAGGTGTTAAAGTGTGAACACATGGACGCATAATGATTAGTTTATATTGCAGGCGTAATCCAGTGCAGAAAACATCAGGCAGTATATTACGCTATGTGTTTGCGGAAAGGCTGTTAAACGTGGAAAAAACACCACACACCGATGTATTTACTTATTAAGGGATCACATATCAAAATAACTATACTTATTTCCGTTACACCTTGCATAACTATCTGAAGGGATTAATATCAGTTGTAACGAAGGTAAACAGCCAACCACCAAACTCCTAATAAATAAAACTGTACTACAACGGTAACAACGATTGCCTCCATCTTCGGTATATTGTACTGTTTCTTTACATTATTTGTTGTGTGAAGTGTGAGTGAAGCAATTTATTTTCTGTATAAGGAGTGGAAGTACATTTATTGCAAAACTAAAACTAAAGGTATTAGTAAATTTAATGAAGAGGGAACGCGGATTGTTCTTCAGACGAAGTTGACTTCTATTCAAAGAGAGGCAGGAGTATCAGGATGTATCCAACAAGGTTTTTCCCATCTTCAAGTTTCGAATTACTCACTCTGGATGAACTGTCGACGTTGTCATGCAAGCTATTAACTACGCAGTAGATCATAATCAACGCTCATATTTATATATCTCGAGATAACTATAAGGTAAAAGATTAAATGATGCCCCTCTGCTTTTTATCTCTCTGTGCGTAAGAGGGAGGCAAAGGTCGGCGGCGCAAACTATTGATAAACTGACAAGCAAACGTTTTACTGGGAGACAGTCGCCGGATCTCGTAGTTGTGAGCACCAAACTCGTCGCTCCGGACACATTACAAGATGGCTTTGGCTGTGTTCGTGCTGGTGGCCTTCGTGGTCGCCGTTTCTGTGGCCTTCGTCCTCAAGAACTGGCGCCTGGTACGCTCCATAGAGAAGCTGCCGGGGCCGTTGTTTCTTCCATTCGTGGGAACAGCCTACGTATTCGCCTTTAGACCGCGAGAAGGTAAGATGTCGCTACAGCAACGTAAGTACTGTATTTACATTATCTCTGTGGTACATTTCGCACAGCTGACAAGGTTGGAGTGAATCTTCTTGAGTCCTTTATCGCCACTATCATTTATTTCTCCCGTATACACCCCATCTCCTTTTAATATCACATATTCTCCAATACTTTCTTCTCTGCTTTCGGCAAATTGTACTACTGTATACCACTGTTATTTTTATTATTAGTCTACAACTTTCAAACTACAGAAGCATTCTTTATTTTGTGCCCTAATTTTTCGTTTTGGCAAATCAACCAGTCTGGCACGCTGCCTGTCGTACCAACAAAAACTCAGAACTAACACAATTCGTAACTCTTAAGCACAGCTGAAATAATTGACGAAGTTATAACTGAAATGAAAGCAACAATTAAAGCCAATCACTAAGGTACATACGTAACTGGAAACAAAGTAGGAGATTTCTTTCTCGCTCTCTTAGGTTTCACATGTAATTTGCACCTGTATTTCACTTTCTCATTTAATTATATGTAAAATTTAATCATCTATGAAACAAGTTTAGTCATATAAACAGATAGTGGTACGTGCACTGCCACGATAGCACTGCAGTGATTTCAAGCATTTGTGGAAACACCAAAAAAAAAAAAAAAAGAGAATCTGCTTTAATACAAAAATGGGAACATAAAATAAAGAACTGCACTATAATAGGGAATATTAGAAGTATTAACAGAAGTGGTAGCTGTTTACGTTGGAAGAGTCTGCCGAGAACAACAACAAATTTTTCATTGACACAATTTTTAGAGCACTATATACCCACAGAGGACTAATATACATGTAATGGACTTCGCAAAAACCAAATGGAACCAAAATTGAATTAGAATTTTTTATCTAAAACTAAAGATATTTTAATTGTCCTAAATCACTTTTGAATGGCAGGTTATTATAGACTCATGACACATGGTGTGAAAACGTATACAAAACTGAAATGAATGAGAACTGTCGAATAGGACACCACAGATGCCGACTATACAGGTATACCAGTGAAAAGGAAGCGATTCCGATTAAATTCAGCAATATGTTAAGCATTCTGCAAAGTCATGGCTACGAAAGAGCAATTTCTTAACAAAAATACTTGCTGTAAATGAACAACGTAATGTAGAAAGACAAGGAAAGAAAACAACCATTCAAATGTACAAAATAGCTATTAAATCGAAGTGTAAGTAGGTAATGATAGACTTTGGTGAATAAAATGAAACTGTTTAGAATTGTCTTCTAATGGAAGTGAGAAGTTACAATAAAAATTTGGTGAGAGCAAGTACTGAAAACTGTGAGTCTTTGTTTACTGCTTTGGCACAGTTCAGTCAGGGAATTGTTGTAGTATACACGATAACAGCTTTGTTTACCCATTTTCTGCAAAGGTGGTAACGGTTCAGATATTATTACACTCGTCAGTGAAGGCGCTGTATTGGTTGACTCACGTATCATGACACCTCTGCAGAAGGAGACTGCAGGTACAATCTGTTTCAAAATATTGACTCTGTAGAAATATAAGCGGTCATGCCCCACCTCATTAACCAAAGAAACGTAAATTTGTGAACAAGCTATTTGCTTATTTCTTTTGCCTCCGGCAGCTAACGGCTGTTTAGCCAGCTAAACGTTGAATAACAGACATTTAGTACAACCCATACGCTGATGACACAACAATGATACAAATACCACAACATATATTATTATTGTGGAACCGCATAACTGTGATGGAAGCTAACAAGCAAAAACGCAATAATTAAAATCTATACATTCGCTTCTGTATATTATTAACATATTTTGAGATTCGAGTAGCTAGATCCCTATTTTCGATTTTGTGCATTTGTTTATAACATCCTCTGTCTCAAACATGAGAACTATAGGCTACAGTGTCATATTTTTTAAGAAATTTGGGGTCGAATGAAAAGAACCATATAATAACTCGCAAAGCAAAGAAAGATCGGAGACACATTACTACTTATTTCAGATAATAAATCATAATTACACTTTATGATAAGTGAGCCCATTCTTAATTTTTCAGTGTTTCAAGTTCTCATGTATTTTGACACTTTCTCTCTCGCTTTTTAACATTATTATGTTTTTTTTTATACTGTTTATCACAGAATATTTGTTTCTGAAAGTAGGTTTAATTTCAACTTGTAAGCTTTCTGTGATTTTCTTTGAAAATCACACATCGTCTTTATTCATTTCTAGCATTTCTAGGCCAGTTCTCACACTAGATACATGTTATCTAATTTCATTCATTCATCTTCCCGTACACCCTTGCGGCAGTATTTTCTTGTCTCTTGGAATTCGGCATGTAACTTAATTCATCACCTTCTATCTGTAAGCCTCGCTACACGTCCCTCTCATCTCCAATTGCACTTTCATTGGAATCCTGGTAGTAATTTCGAATACATATCTCTCCATTACGTGTCAAATAATCCTCAGTTTTTCAATTGTTTTCTGTTTTAATACCCGTATCCATTGCCATAAATTAATGCTGGTGATACACACAGATATACGCCTTCCTTTTCACGCACTTCTGAAGCTCACTCTTGAAAGTTTCTCTTAGCTCACCAATAGTGCTCCACTCTTCTGTTCAATATAGTTCTCTGAATTCAGCCACTTCGTGCAACTAACATATATCCAGATGTTCGTTAACTGGATCTATGACTTCATTTAGGTTTATTTTAACTGTGTTTCATAACCATTTTAAAACTTGTTGTATTAATTTTCTCTGTTCGTCGTTGAAATTTGTCTATACTAGAAACAAATACTAGAAACTCATGACCACGCATTACCCATATATTAAATTGTGAGATCTTCCCAAATTGTCTGTTTCGTTAACGTGAGATCGGGCTACGTAATCCCAAATGTTCAAAAGAGCCTTAACTTTCTTGAACATTTTAATGTAATAAGAGAACGTAAGAACGCTTCTTTATTGTGTATCGATGGGCATCTAGCCGCCCAATCAATTCTAGTGCTGACTTAGTAATCGGAATCGTGTAGTAAAGAGGTCTCACAGAAAGCTCTTCTCCTGCTGGCTTGAAGAGAACAGAACATGTCAGCTAAGAGTTTGAAGAACCTGTTACTATAGAAATGCTTCTCAAATTCAGTATTTTACAGAGGGATTTGCGGTTCTAATTCCCTTTTAAGAGGACTTACAGCTGTTTCATAAGCAATAAATATGATGAATCAAAGTGTAAAACATCAGCTGCTGAAGACTTGAAAAATGTTGAAGGGTAAAGGAAGATAAGGAATACTGGTTTCATTGTGATTGTCTACTGAAGCAAATTATACGAAGGTTTTTACTCTCTGGGTTCCTTGATTTCTACAGTAAAGAGAAGTTGGGTCGTGACGATTTTCTAAAGGATGACGCAGAATTATGATGATTATTTTCCCAAAGGAAAAGCCTGTAACAATGACCCGATACAAAGTAATGCCAACTTAGGAACACACCTTAGTCGTGTATTAGACTCTTACTCTTTTCAGTTCACAACCATGAAATTAAATACGTCTGGCGAATCTTGGATAAAGAAGACTGAATTTCCCTCTTTTCGTTGCAATAAAGTAGATAAAGACTGTGAGAAGAATGATGTGGTACTATGTGGGTTTACATAACACTCTGGTAAGATTAATGCCAGCTGTACGAACAGTAAGCAGCACACCAGGCAATTTATCAATGAAATTTCATTACGAGGGGCACTACAATATTCTCCATCGCCCGTTCATTACACCATAACCTTATTTGTTGGCAACATTATTATACGTGTACCAAGTGATATAACCATTACATATTGAGCATAATGCACATTTAGACACCGAGAAATGTGTTTATCGTAGGTCTGAAAAGAAAACAGAAGTAAACTTATAGAAGAGGAAAGCATGGTTAACTCATCAATCCGAGCATCGCTTAGGCTTAAGTCTCACAAAGTAATTCATAGGATTTTCTCCGCCAGCCATCTTCGAACTATTCACTGGAACAGAACCTTCGTTTTTGTCAAGCAACCGGTTAACTACGCGGAAGGTTACA
Source organism: Schistocerca americana (assembly GCF_021461395.2). NCBI lineage: Eukaryota > Metazoa > Arthropoda > Insecta > Orthoptera > Acrididae > Schistocerca > Schistocerca americana. The sequence continues at coordinate 388,164,513 of NC_060125.1, forward strand.
CACGACGCCCTTATGACATTACTAAAGCGCTTCCCAATTTGACGAGTTGAGACGTTCTTCAGATAACTCGTCAGTGAAAATGACATAATGGAGCTTATTTTTTATCTCCCTGTGCGTAAGAGGACGGCGAAGGTCAGCGACCCGAACTGTAGATAAAGTGACCAGCACACGATTTGCTGCCAGACACTGACCGGAGCCCCACTTTCGAGGGCCGAACTGAGCGAGACAGAGGAATCACCAAACATTGGTGATGCTGGTGGTGGTGGTGGCGTACATGGTCGCCGTTTATGTGGCCAGCACCCTGAGGGCTCGGTACCTAATAAGGGCCATCGAAAAGTTGCTTAGACCCTTCCCTCTTCCATTCATTCGTAGCATCACCAATGTTTTTACCTTGCGACCACGGGAAGGTAAGGTGCCGCTATTAATAACACTATGCCTTCCTGACGCATGCTGCTACGCTGCCACAAAATCAATTGGCTCTGAGCACTATGAGACTTAACATCTGAGGCCATCAGTCCCCTAGAACTCAGACCTACTTAAACCTAACTAACCTAAGGACATCACATACATCCATGCCCGAGGCAGGATTCGAACCTGCGACCGTAGCAGGAGCGTGGTTCCGGGCTGGAGCGCCTAGAACCGCACGGCCAGCGCGGCCGGCACGCTGCCACAGTTAAAGTGACTCTCACACCATCCGGTGGGACTCCTATAATGTAATTTAATTTAATTTAAAAATGCTTTTATTCCAGTCTTTGATCACAGTATTAATTCTTTTGACGATGACCGGTTTCAGTCCGTAATGATCATCCTCAGATCTTTTTTACACCATGTCCTAAGGTGATAAGGCCATAATCGCATCGTCAAAACATATAAATGTAATCAGTACAACATCAGACTGGAATAAAAAGATTTGACAGTATTGGTTCACTGTTCGTATACACGACTATGTCGCAACACGTGAATTTAATTTATATACGCTTGATAGATTTTGATAAAGTGACGTCAAAACAAAAGAGAAATAACTCTAATAACTCTATGAACATTGTAATGTAATTTAATTAAACCAGACGCTGATCAGCAATCAGGAAACTAACTCAGTACTCAGGGTGGTTACAGGATTATACAATTAATCGTCTCTCTCTTGAATTATCACAGATATTGCACAATATATATATATATATATATATATATATATATATATATATATATATATATATATATATACATATATCAAAAGTTTAGTTAAGACTCATGTATTCATAGCATCAGATAATACTTCGCAGATCCGTTCGATGTGAAGTAATAAAACTCGTAACTCCAGGTCGTGGTTTCGTCTCGAATACCAATGTAAGATAACAAGCATAATCTTTTGCAGATGAAATCTCATACTAGAACTAGAATCCTGTGATCAGGCCTTTCTGCCTGGGATGTTATCTCACAACCTTGAGAAAGTCTGAAAGTGAAATATATTAAATTACATCTTCCTTAACACTGAGTATGGCTTTTTTCCGGTTTAATATGGATTCACATGTGCTGTGATATGGTATCAATAAAAGCAGATTATCAGGTACAGTCATACAGTTTAAATTAATTTTAGGTCCGCCCCCGGTAGCTGAGTGGTCAGCACGACAGTATGTCGATCGGAAGGGCTCTGGTTCGATTCCCGGCTGGGTCGGAGATTTTCTCCGCTCAGGGACTGGGTGTTGTGTTTCCCTAATCATCTTCATTTTATCCCCATCGATGCGCAAGTCGCCGAAGTGGCGTCAAATCGAAAAACTTGCAGCCGACGAATGGTCTACCCGACGGGAGACCCTAGTCACACGAAATTTTTTTTTTTTTACTGAACGTTATTACCAACATTTTTCCAAAACGAATTTCTCTACAATTTCTGTTGAAAGCTTTGTACAATTGTCTGGAATTTAAAAAACAAATTGGGCCAGGTAATTAATAGATTAAAATTTTTACGAAATTACATCTTTGGTTCTCTCGACTTTCTGGAAAACTACTGCAGATACACGTCTGGGACTTGTTTTACTAGATTCACCAGACCAATAACAACGAAATAAATGGAAATCGTGCTTTACTTTAACTTCTTGCAGTTTTGTTATGACTTCATATTAGCAAAGTTGCTAAATTTCAGGCAAAATCTTTCATTAGCCGTAACTCCGTAACTAAACATTTGCGGACCTATGTTTATATGAACTTTTATCTTTAGTTTTATTGATACAATAACACATCAAACCCCCCGATGAACCACAGACCTTGCCGCTGGTGGGGAGGCTTGCGTGCCTCAACGATACAGGTAGGTAGCCGTACCGTAGGCCCAACCACAACGGAGGGGTATCTGTTGAGAGGCCAGACAAACGTGTGGTTCCTGAAGAGGGGCAGCAGCCTTTTCAGTAGTTGCAGGGGCAACAGTCTGGATGATTGACTGATCTGGCGTTGTAACACTAACCAAAATGGCCTTGCAGTTCTGGTACTGCGAACGGCTGAAAGCAAAGGGAAACTGCAGCTGTAATTTTTCCCGAGGGCATGCAGCTTTACTGTATGATTAAATGATGATGGCGTCCTCTTGGGTAAAATACTCCGGAGGTAAAATAGTCCTCATTCGGATCTCCGGGCGGGGACTACTCAAGAGGATGTTGTTATCAGGAGAAAGAGAACTGGCGTTCTACGGATAGGAGCGTGGAATGTCAGATCCCTTAATCGGGCAGGTAGGTTAGAAAATTTAAAAAGGGAAATGGATAGGTTAAAGTTAGATATAGTGGGAATTAGTGAAGTTCGGTAGCAGGAGGAACAAGACTTCTGGTCAGGTAAATACAGGGTTATAAATACAAAATCAAATAGGTGTAATGCAGGAGTAGGTTTAATAATGAATAAAAAATAGGCGTACTGATAAGCTACTACAAACAGCATAGTGAACGCATTATTGTGGCCAAGATAGATACGAAGCCCACGCCTACTACAGTAGTACAAGTTTATATGCCAACTAGCTCTGCAAATGACGAAGAAATTGATGAAATGTATGATGAGATAAAAGAAATTATTCAGGTAGTGAAGGGAGACGAAAATCTAATAGTCATGGGTGACTGGAATTCGTCAGTAGGAAAAGGGAGAGAAGGAAACATAGTAGGTGAATATGGATTGGATCTAAGAAATGAAAGAGGAAGCCGCCTGGTAGAATTTTGTGCAGAGCATAATTTAATCATAGCTAATACTTGGTTTAAGAATCATGAAAGAAGGTTGTATACATGGTAGAACGTGGTGATACTAAAAGGTATCAGATAGATTATATAATGGTAAGGCAGATATTTAGGAAACAGGTTTTAAATTGTAAGACATTTCCAGGGAAAATGTGGACTCTGACCACAATCTATTGGTTATGAACTATAGATTAAAACTGAAGAAACTGCAAAAAGGTGGGAATTTAAGGAGATGGGACCTGGATAAACTGAAAGAACCAGAGATTGTACAGAGTGTCAGGGAGAGCATCAGGGAACAACTGACAGGAATGGGGGAAAGAAATACAGTAGAAGAAGAATGGGTAGCTTTGAGGGATGAAATAGTGAAGGCAGCAGAGGATCAAATATGTAAAAAGACGGGGGCTAGTAGAAACCATTGGGTAACAGAAGAAATATTGAATTTAATTGATGAAAGGAGAAAATATAAAAATGCAGTAAATGAAGCAGGCAGAAAGGAATACAAACGTCTCAAAAATGATAACGACAGGAAGTGCAAAATGGCTAAGCAGGGATGGCTAGAGGACAAATGTAAGGATGTAGAGGCTTATCTCACTAGGGGTAAGATAGATACTGCCTACAGGAAAATTAAAGAGACCCTTGGAGCAAGGAGAACCACTTGCATGAATATCAAGAGCTTTGATGGAAACCCAGTTCTAAGCAAAGAAGGGAAAGCAGAAAGGTGGAAGGAGTATATAGAGGGCCTATACAAGGGCGATGTACTTGAGGACAATATTATTGAAATGGAAGAGGATGTAGTTGAAGATGAAATGGGAGATACGATATTGCGTGAAGAGTTTGACAGAGCACTGAAAGACCTGAGTCGAAACAAGGCCCCCGGAGTAGACAAAATTCCATTAGAACTACTGACAACCTTGGGAGAGCTAGTCCTGACAAAACTCTACCATCTGGTGAGCAAGATGTATGACACAGGCGAAATACCCTCAGACTTCAAGAATAAAGTAATAATCCCAAACCCAAAGAAAGCAGGTGTTGACAGATGTGAAAATTACCGAACTATCAGTTTAATAAGTCACAGCTGCAAAATACTAACGCGAATTCTTTACAGACGAATGGAAAAACTGATAGAAGCCGACCTCGGGGAAGATCAGTTTGGATTCCGTAGAAATGTTGGAATACGTGAGGCAATACTGACCCCACGACTTATCTTAGAAGAAAGATTAAGGACACGCAAACCTACGTTTCTAGCATTTGTAGACTTAGAGAAAGCTTTTGACAATGTAGATTGGAATACTCTCTTTCTAATTCTGAAAGTGGCAGGAGTAAAATACAGAGAGCGAAAGGCTATTTACAATTTGTACATAAAGCAGATGGCAGTTATGAGAGTCGAGGGGTATGAAAGGGAAGCAGTGGTTGGGAAGGGAGTGAGACAGGGTTGTAGCCTATCCCCGATGTTATTCAATCTGTATACTGAGCAAGCAATAAAGGAAACAAAAGAAAAGTTCGGAGTAGGTATTAAAATCTATGGAAAAGAAATAAAAACTTTGAGGTTCGCCGATGACATTGTAATTCTGTCAGAGATAGCAAAGGACTTGAAAGAGCAGTTGAACGGAATGGACAGTGTCTTGAAAGGAGGCTATAAGATGAACATCAACAAAAGCAAAACAAGGATAATGGAATGTAGTCGAATTAAGTCGGGTGATGATGAGGGAATTAGATTAGGAAATGAGACACTTAAAGTAGTAAAGGAGTTTCGCTATTTGGGGAGCAAAATAACTGATGATGGTCGAAGTAGAGAAGATATAAAATGTAGACTGGCAATGGCAAGGAAAGCGTTTCTGAAGAAGAAAAATTTGTTAACATGAGTGTAGATTTACGTGTCAGGAAGGCGTTTCTGAAAGTATTTGTGTGGAGTGTAGCCATGTATGGAAGTGAAACATGGACGGTAAATAGTTTAGACAAAAAGAGAATAGAAGCTTTCGAAATGTGGTGCTGCAGAAGAATGCTGAAGATTAGATGGGTTGATCACATAACTAATGAGGAGGTATTGAATAGAATCGGGGAGAAGAGGAGCTTATGGCACAACTTGACTAGAAGAAGGGATCGGTTGGTAGGACATGTTCTGAGGCATCAAGGGATCACCAATTTAGTATTGGAGGGCAGTGTGGAGGGTAAAAATCGTAGAGCGAGACCAAGAGATGAATACACTAAACAGATTCAGAAGGATGTAGGCTGCAGTAGGTACTGGGAGATGAAGAAGCTTGCACAGGACAGAGTAGCATGGAGAGCTGCATCAAACCAGTCTCAGGAGTGAAGACCACAACAACAACAACAACAACACATCAAAATATTTGCATATCTTCTTGAATGACCCTGTATATGGGTACATCACGTAATTATTGCGGTAGTACTGAATAGAACAATGGAGACAAGAAATGTTGTGGTAGAGCTTAACTAAAAGGAGAGATGGGTTGACAGGACACATTCTGAGACGTCAAGGGATCACAAATTTAGTATTGGAGGAAAGGGTGGGGGTTAAAATTGTAGAGAGAGACCAAGAGACGCATACAATAAGCAGATGCAGAAAGATGTAGGTTCTTCGGAGATGAAGAGGCTTGCAGAAGCTTGCACAGGATAGAGTAGCACTGAGAGCTGCATCAAACCAGCCTTTGGACTGAATACCATAACACCAACATTGCGCAGAAAGAAACCACAGCTCCCCCATCACCTTTTGCATTTTGTCAATGTATTATTATCACAAGATTTTGATTTGTATTCATTTTAGTGTCCGCCTCCGTAGTCGAAAGGTCAGTGCCACTGAGTGACTGGGGGGGGGGGGGGGCACCCGGATTCGATTCCCGATACTGCCACGTAGGCCTGCTTTTGTTTTCGTTGGAGGACTGGGACAGAGTGCGCTCAGTCTTGTGAGGCCAGCGGAGGAGCGACTCGGCCATTTTGTAGCGATTCAAATGTCAAGGACTGGGAGAGAGATGTGCTGACCACATGCCCGGCCATACCGCACCCAACGAGGTTACTGGTTAAGGGTGACTCGGCGGTCGATCGGGCCAGTTTGGCTCGTCTAGGACCCAAACAAGAACCTTGCCTTTCTTTTCGTTCGTTTAACTGGCAAAGGGATGGCTGAAGAACGGTACTTTAGCCTCTGCAAGTCTCCCATTGATAGAAGAAATTGATTTAACGAATAAATAAGAAAGCGGTATTACCCGTTGGGTCTTGGGCTGACGTTTATTTAGTGAGTTTCTCACATTTCGACAGCGCGAGAGATTGATATTCTTCAAGATGAACACTCTTTTGCTGGTGGTAGACTAAAGGAAATGGATGGTGAATCCTTGACACAGCCGCCGTTCATGTTGGCGAAACATCGAGAAGATCAAGTAGAATAGGTTGGACGAAGATTCCGATACAAAAACAAAGAGGAGAAACGTCAAATAGTGATCATGAAAACCTGAAAACATCTGTAATTAGAAAGAGGTTGGTGACCGTTAGTTAAATTGTTAGACCCACTGGTCAAGGTGGTGCCTTTTTCAAACTTCCTTTAAAGCTCTAGAAATGGATTGACATCACATCGTGGACTTACATGAGTGCTTGTAGACCATAGTGTTTTATACAGTGCTTTTGAGAGCATTCAGTGAAATGAACAGAAAGAAATTCGTATAAGTAAACAGACTGCTTCCCTACAATCACCGAGGACGACCGAGGGTAACATCCTTATCAGATCTACTGATAACCATCAGCACTATGAGGTATTACTGGGAAGCTATTTACTAGGAAGTTATCGACTTACCCCAAGCTGGTGCCGCTGGTGACAAGTATTCACGAATTTTATGCCACAACTATTCCTGCCTGTCTCAGCCAAATATTAAGCTAATTTAATTCCTCCCGTCATTGGACTTCTAATCACTCAGCTCTGTGTCACCACTAACACACCACGATTAAGGATGGTCGACGACATAGACTAGCTATCAAATCTTGTATAACTGTGCAGGAAGGTGAAGTAACACCAGCCGGGATTCGACCTAATTTCGGCTGTGTGTAGGTTTGGGGAAAAACCAGTGGGCCTTACTGAAAGGCGTTTTCTTAAGTCATCACTCTTCTGACTAGTTTGATGCGGCCTACCACAAATTCCTCCCTGTCCCAACATTTGCATCTCAGAGTAGCACTTGCGACCTACGTCCGCCGTTATTTGCTATTTCAAACCTCAGTTGTCTTCTACAGTTTTTACCCTCTACAGATCCCTCTAATGCCGTGTAAGTTATTCGCTGATGCCTTAATAGATCTCCTACCTTACTGTCCCTTCTGACAGTGTTTCACATACAGACTCTTCATTCCTTACCTTACCAGTCCACCTAATTTTCAACAATCTACTGCTGGACCACATCTCTAATGCTTCGATTTGCTTCTTTTCCAGGTTTCCGAGGTCCTCGTTTTACTACCATGCAATGCTGTGCCCCAAACATACATTCTCAGACATTTCCTCAGGTTGAGGCCCATATTTTATACCAATAGACGTCTCTTTGCCAGACATGACTTTGTTGCCAGTGCAGTGGCAGACACATGCGCTAGGGGTAGTGTCTTTGATTAGTAACCAAACGTCCTCGGTACCGCATTCGATGGCAAACCAGCCCTGGAGGCGGACGAATCAGCAATCATAAACGGCATGAGGATGCAGAAGGCAATGGAAGCCACTACATTACAGACACATAATGTGTGTAAACAGGACATGGAGACAGTATTTGAAAAAAGTGAAATGATGATCTCTCCATTGGCGAAAGATTTCGAACTAGTCCCCGTTTCGGGTCTACAGGAGAAGACTGCGAAGGGGGAGGTGACTAAGCCAAAAAGAATGAATAGCCAAGGAAAGGATAACGTTCTACGATTCGGGGCATGGAGTGCCAGGAGTCTGAATGCGATATGGAAGCAAGAAATTATAAAAAAGCAAATACTAAGGCTCAATCTAGTTGTATGGGGATCAGTGAAGTGTCGTAAATAAAAGAACCTTACGTCTGTAACGTTATTTTCAACCTCTGCCGTAGTGAATGGTTCTGAATACGTAGTATAATGTTTTCTAGATGCTTTTACAGTTGTAAAATAAAAACAGTAAGAGCTGAAAGCTAGGGTGACCTCATTTCAATAATCGTATGTTAATTAATTATATCTGCACTGCCGCAATAGTACTGCAATACAGCCATATTTAATGACATAAGCAAATTTTTTCATGACTTTATGCACTGGACTTAGACGAATTTTTTTCTTGTGCTTTTCCGTAAAAAGTTATATCCTGTACTGATATTAATATTTCATTATCAGGTGACAAATAGCAAATTTTAACACAAAATTAAGACTTAAAGTAAGGAGCAGTACTCTAGTTTGCATCTTTGGGAGTGATAATAAAATTAGCAACAACTTAAATTAATAGAATTGGGCGTAAGTGTCAGTAGGTCTGCCCTTCACTCGTCATTATATCAGAAGAAACCAAGCATTGAATGGACTTGGCAAGGAGTAAAGAGAACGAAATTTGATTACATAATTTTTATCAAAAATAGGGAGACTGTACTAAGGTTAACGGTGTTGAGCAACTTTTGAATTGCTGGCGACCATAGACTCATAAGATAAACATGAAAACAGACACACGTTTGGAAAGACTCATAGTACGGTAAGGTATGCTGATTACTACAATACATTTGTGAACAGGAGGGAATAACAGATCAAACAAAGCAATACGTTTATGGCCTTAGAAAATAAAAACGTTTCAGCTATCGATGAGATTAGTAATTGGTTAACAAAGAAACTTATGCAAACAGCAAAATGTACGAAAATAGTCAAAGAGTGGAATTCCTCAAGTACAACAAATAAATTAGTAAAGCACAATTGTAACACGACGACTTCTAGGACCAGCTTATTGACAGCTGACCATTTCCAAATAATAACTGACATTATAGGACGAAGAAATGAGAGTGCATTATCATTTAACCTGGGATTCACTGATTTTGAGAACCACTGACTCAGCTCCTACATTATCTTAAATGATGCTGTGTAACGTAACTGTCTTGTCTGTTGCAGAATTGGCGAACGTGTTCGACCGCATGAGTAAACAGTACTGGCCGATGTTTCGTACTTGGCTTGGCCACACCCCCGAAGTTCACCTTATGAAGGCAGAATACGTTGAGGTAGGCAGCTGAAATAATTTTGTCCGTCTCTTGTACTTCATCAATCCCGCCATTATTGTGAGCACTGAATTCCTACATGTTGTTGTTGTTTTTGTGGACTTCAGCTCAGAGACGGGTTTAATGCAGATCTCCATGGTACTCTATCCTGTGCAAGCCTCTTCATCTCCAAATAACTACTGCAACCAATATCCTTCAGAATGTGCTTAGCATATTCATCTCTTGCTCTCCCTCTACAATTTTTACCATCCACGCTTCCCTCCAGTACTAAATTGGTGATCTCTTGATGCCTCAGAAAATATCCTCTTCTTGTCTAAACTTGTTTACCGCCCATGTTTCACTTTCATACACGGCTACACTCCATACAAATACTTTCAGGACAGACTTCCTGACTCTTCAGTCTGTACTCGATGTTAACAAATTTGTCTTCTTCAGAGAGGCTTTCCTTGCTATAGCCCGTCTTCATTTTATATCCTCTCTACTTCGACCACCATCAGTTATTGTGCTCCCCAAATAGCAAAACTAATTTACTACTTTAAGAATTTCATTTCCTAATCTAATACACTCAGCATGTAAGTAGGCTGTTTAGGTTTTTTATTGGTAACGCCACCTCTGTATGAAAATCACTGGCTGTGCTGAGTGCAGTCTGTGGGTAGTTTGCATTGTTGTCTGCCATTGTAGTGTTAGGCAGCTGGCTGTGAACAGCGCGTAGCGTTGCGCAGTTGGAGGTGAGCCGCCAGCAGTGGTGGATGTGGGGAGAGAGATGGCGGAGTTTTGAAATTTGTCATGAACTGCTATATTTATATATGATGATATCAAGGTAAATACATTGTTTGTTCTCTATTAATATCTTTCATTTGCTAACTATCCCTATCAGTAGTTAGTGCCTTCCATAGTTTGAATCTTTTATTTAGCTGGCAGTAGTGGCGCTCGCTGTATTGCAGTAGCTTGAGCAGCGAAGATTTTTGTGAGGTAAGTGATTTGTGAAAGGTATAGTTTAATGTTAGTCAGGGCCATTCTTTTGTAGGGAATTTTGAAAGTCAGATTGCGTTGCGCTAACAAAATATTGTGTGTCAGTTTAAGCACAGTCATGTATAAATTGTTCAAAAGGGGACGTTTCAAGCATCACTTGATTTAATTATCCTCGTTTTGCTTTTGATGTTCACCTTATATCCTCCTTTCAAGACGCTGTCCATTCCGTTCAGCTGTTCTTCAAGGCACTTCGCTCCTACTTATATTGACCAAATGGGCTTAATACACTGGATTCATATCTGAGAAGGCCAAATGCTGAATGGATTAGACAAATCCTGAGTGTTGTATTATATGTATGACGAGTATCCCGCTCACTTCAGATAATGTATCTATACGACGTGCATGTCAAAGACTTGGCAAAATTTAGAGAGGGATGCACCGTCGGGCTTGGCTAGCATTGTGCTGAGATTTACATTTATTGTATTCCCGTTTCAGAAAATAATGACGAGCAGCGAACTGATCACGAAGGCCCCTATTTACACGTTTCTGCAGCCTTGGCTTGGCGACGGGCTACTCATGAGCACTGGTAAGTAGCGTTGTCAGTTAAATGAACGACTACCTACCAGTTTGTTAGATTTTGTTATTAATATTAGTTACTATTAACTAACACATCTCGTAGGGGAGATAACTCCAAAAGAAGATCCTTGGCGTGCTAGAAAGGGTACTGAGCACATGGCTGGTAACAAACTTTCGGTAAACACGCACTACTCCTAATACCCCAAAGAGCTTCGAAAAAAGGACGGTTTCAAAGGTAATGACAAAACTATGAAAAGAGGCAAACGAAAATGGATCATCGGGTACATCAAAGTAGTAATCTAGAATGTTAGAGGTAGAACTTCAGATGTACTAAAAGACTTAAAAATCGATGATGTAGCAATCACAGAAATGAAAATGAAAATGAGAGGTAATAAACAGATAGAAAATTACGTTATGTTGAACCAAATGAAAGAGCAAGCAAAGGTGTAGCATTACTCCTGCAGAAGAGATGGGCAACACAGATCAAAGATGACACATACATAAACGAATGAATACAGTCAGACTGAAAAGAGGCAACGTCGCCGCTAAAAGCACATATCCACCAGAAGAAGCAAAAAGATTGAGTCTAGGATATTTTATGAAGAACTACAGAAGACTATGAATATTTACAATGCTACGGAAAGATAAGTATAGTATACGTATAGCTGGGCGAATAGAGAACGTAGATCAATAAATCGCTACATTTTGGTAAATTGTGAGCTTGTAAAAGACAAGATGTAGATAATATAATTTTTTAGTAATTTCCAGAATATTGCGCAATGGAAGAAAATGACAAACCAAACGAGTAGCCAATAAGATCGAAGTATTTATGAAGTGGATTTGTTTGAAGAGGCGAGCAAGAAACATCTTCTTGAAACCAGATGAAATAAAGAGCTAGGATACTTGCAAACTAAAGAAAATATAGAAGAAGAATGGCAAAATCTAAGTAATGTGGTATGTAGAGTATCAGGAGAAGCTCTCAGCAAAAAGAAAACAATAAGTCAGAGAAAGGGCTTATAAATTGGGAATCATGATAAAATGAAAGCTGTTAAGGAAAAACAGGATGCATGCCCAAACACTTAAACAACTCCACAGCTGAGAAGAAGCAGTACGATAAGGGTAGAAGAAACCAGGAACAATGGAACAGATTTATTTCTAATATCGACAGTTATGTTCATGGGAGACAGCAAATCGCCCATAAGTTTTTAAAAACTTGAAACACAATAGAAACTGAGAAGGTACAAATAAACAATATTGAAGAAAAACAATGGGTAAATTATTACATAGGAGTATGATATGATGGAAACTGAACCGTTAGTTGAGAAGGGAGTAGATGAAGTACAGTCTGGCATAATATCATCTACCTTGTCGTCATTTATGAACAGAAAAGCAACAATAAGAGATTATATTGCGGTGAATTGTTAAAACACGAAGGAATGCTACGTATAAGACTGCCGCATCTCTTCAACGGATGTTGGAAAAACGATAGTATCCCAATACTAGAAGACTGCTAAAGTGCTATCAGCTGTCTTAAAAAAAGCTGATAAAAGCCTATGCAGTAACTACAGAGGAATAAAAGTTTGCTGGACTCAGCACACACGATATGTGCCAATATTTTAAACACAAGTCTTAAAAACAGAACGGAAGTAGCACTGCATGAGGAACAAATGGGCTTTAGTTAAGGACGCTCAATGATTGACGCAGCTTTTATTTTACAGCTGTACAAACACATAAAGTCTAAAATGGGCTAAAGAAACACACTGCTCTTATCGATTTTAAAAAAAGCTTTTGAAAACGTCAGTACACAGAAACTTTGGAAGATAGTGACGAATCGCGAATATCTGAAACATTTAATAAACTTGATATAAGTTTATATCAGAGCACGACTATCATTCTAGATCTCGACAGAAAAACGAGTATTGAGATACCAACGAACAAAGGAGTACAACAAGGCTGCTGTATCTCTCCAACTTTGTTCAACATTTACGTACATGTATCTCAGAAAACAGAATTTCGAAAAGGTATACACCTAAACAGAAGAACTCTTTTAAATAACTTCCTATATATCGACGATGCAGTGATCCTAGCAGATCAAGAAGATTACGTCCAGAACAGAATTTACTTACTGAAACAGATAACTGCTGAATGTGACATGTAAAGCTCAACAGAAAACGATAATAACTTCGATTGGCAAAGGACACATTAGAACAGATGTAGTGATGAATCAGAAAATCTTAGGATGAGTAAACCATTCCAGTTAGCTTGGATGTGAGGAGACAAATAGCTACAGCAAAGTTTTGACAATTAAGCTTATTACACGCAGTTACCAGATGTTGTAATTAAATTTTTCTGGGTGATTAGCAAAAAGCAAAAAAGCACAATAAATGAAATTTCTGAGAAGCGATAAAGGCTGCACAATAGAAGATTGACTAAGAAGTAAAGATAATAGAGAAAATGGTCTAATTCAGAAAAAAATTTAGGTTGTAGAAGAAAATCGGACACATACAAAGAAGGGAGATTGAAAGACTCCCCTTAAAGGCTGGAAATTACATGCACGAAGGAAGAAGAGGTAGAGGAAGAGTCTAGGAAAGATAGGTACAGTAAGATGGCTCTGAGCACTATGAGGGTACAGTAAGAGGCAAATTCGCTTAATACCTGAAGGGAAGGAGAATAGGAATAAGAAGAAAATTAACTGTACTGTATACTATCTGCTTCAGAGGCAAGATTTTTGTGTATTCATATTTATATTATCCATTTCTTGCAGTCTTTGATATTGGTGTCATATGTTCAGTCTTTGTGTAAGACACCTGAATATTTTTTTTTCTGCAGTTATTTTTGAAACCCTGATGTTCCACTGCCTTATCTCCAGACTATGTGGCAAGGATGTCAACTAAACCGAATACCGAATACTAGTAATCTACTGTTTTCGGCCCAGTTCCATTTCGTTATTCAGTTCACTATTTCTTAGCTCTTCTGCAACCTCTTGGATTACTTTCTCAAGGACATAATCGAATAAGATGGGGAATTATCATGTGCTTGATTGACACCCGTTCGCACCTCAGTACTTCTCTAAAACTTAAATTTATGTCTATCAGTAATTGCGTGATTACTCGCAGCAAACTATTCCAGCTTTAAAAATTCAGAAGTAATGTCAACACAGTCCACGTCTTTTTCAAGCCGACAGACACTTAAGCGTGGAATAAAAATATTAGTATTACGTCTTGGATTGTGAGCTTAACACTTAGGCTCCTGTCAAGACTTTTAGTTCCAAAATTCCCCTTAATACTCCCTATGCCCGCCATCTACGCGTTTCTATAGTTTACTAAGTAGTCCTTTAGAAAGTGTCTTGTATATAAATAATAAAGCCGAGACCTCTTTGCAGTATTCAGCCTCACTTTCATCACCTCCCTAATGTAGACAATGGGTTAATGTGTACTTAGAATCTTGGACCATTCGCCATAACGTACGGAACAGATTTTCATCAATGAATTTATGCGCCTCCGTAACAATCCGTTCTCATCCCTTCTTCGTTGTTTTTCATATTTTAAATCGTTTATACAACTTTGATTCTGGATAGTTCTCTTCAATAATTGAGGCGAACGGATACTCTATAGGTTCGTGAGTGTTTAATAATGTCTAATTTAGCAGCAGCAGTTGGCTGAGAAGTAGAAGTGACTGGAGGTTGTGCGGACGCAAATACGTTTTAGTAGTCACACAATTTTACTATCAAACTATTTTGTGCTATATCATAATACATCAGGTAAAGCATTGTCAAACAAAAATTATGTCAAAATAATCAGTTTGTTTTTCGAAAATTATTTTCAGTTTGATAAAGCTGGTCACCACAATTTTAATTAACATAATTACTACTGTTAAAACAGACTCGTTGATGACCAATATTGAATGTTATTCATGAATTTTACCAATGTTTCTGTTTTTTGGTTTTACTTGTATACATCAGTTGTGACTGTACCAAAACTAACGAATTTGCTTTTGTGTGACAGGAGCAAAATGGCACTCTCGGCGGAAGATGATCACGCCTGCTTTCCATTTCAAAATTCTCGACAACTTCATTGATGTCTTTGCAGAGAAGTCGGAAATACTGCTAGACATACTGAAGACCAAAGCCGATGGAAAGCCATTCGATATCTATCCATATATCACCCGTTGTGCTCTGGATATTATCTGTGGTAAGTTATGATCCGCTGAAAGACTTGCACGTTCCACAATAAACCGATAGCAAAAATATGCCATTAGTAATACACATAAGAGATGACTAAATCATGTACCCTTAACTACACGAAATAATTTTTTAAACTCAGATATATAATACTGATAATAATAATAATAATAATAATAATTGTCAACCTGCAACTTAAAAATATTTTTTACTTCTTTCAATCGCAAGTCGTGAGAGCAGAGAGGGCTGTTTTAGAACTTCGTTCTTTTCAGCGAAATATAAGGTTATAAGGTTGGAAGAGAACAGAGAAAATCCCAATTGGGAATATGTGGGAGGCTATTTGCAGTTCCAATATTCGCCTGGTGACCAAGGGGAACTTCCCGAAAATCTTGGTCAGACTGTAGGATCACAATTATTTTAATAAAATTATAAACAGCCGACCAGTTGCAATGGATAAAGAATTCTTTACCTAGGTTTCGACAAATGTAAATTTGTCTTCTTCAGAAGGTGGCCTAAGGACAATGAACATCATAGCTTACATTAGAAAAGTATGAAACTTAAGTCAAGAATAGATTTTAACACAAATTAGAGAGCTCTGGCATTACAGAAATATGAAATCGACGACTCGTACATACAATTTTACATTAGTATGGACTAATGTACCATTGCCATTTTTACAAGTGTCGGCATAGATCCATTTGTCAAAATTAAAATATAGCCCTAGAATTAGGGTTTGTCATGTAAATATAAATTAGTACATGGATCTTGCAGAGCTCACAAGATCCATGTACTAATTTATATGCGCCACAGAATTCTTTGTGGAAAATAAGTGACATGGGCATAGACGAAGTGATCTTCCAAAGATCGTCTGAGAGACATCGCAGTGTGCCCAATGTGATATGTGGTGTGCTAGGGAGCAAGGCAGCTGAACTTTTTATTTCGTGTGATGGTTACGTTATCTCTGTATTTATCGGTACTTAACAGTGTTTACATGGAGGTCCATTATTAGGGTTCACATGTAAACATCGTCAAGAGTCGTGTCATGATATATTTGTAACAAAGATGGAATTTCTACCTTATAATACAGTTAATTGTGTAAATCATGATGCGCTGTATAGGCGAGTAGTAATATGTATCGTTGCAAACAGCAACAGCAGTACGCAGACACTCCCAAATGTCCCTCTCAGCAGCACAGTCCACCAAGAAAACCACAATACAGTGGTGACGGAATGGTGGGAAGGGGGAAGAACATGGATGCAGCTGTGGAGTCAACAGAAAGTGAGAAGTAATTCAAACCCGATAAACGTGACACTGGAAGGGAGGGACAGGGAACAGAGGGGGAAGGGGTAGTCTGAAGAAGTGGGTCCCCAAAGGATGGGAACCAAAATTCCCGAGATTTGGACTCAAATCCATACTATCTGACGAATAAATAAAACTTCTGTAAAGTCCATGTTATAAAACTTATTGAAGTACTAATGAAATTAGTGTACTCTCATCCATAACATGCATTGTGAAATCGCTTGAGTAAGTTCTTCGTCAACATCTGCACTGCAATTTGCATGCGGTTAATAAAATGGTAAAATTCCATAAGAAAATAAATGCACAATATAAAGTATTTTCTCAAGTATAAAACAATAGTTGTTCGGTCACTCTGATAATAGTATCTAAAAATTCAGTGGTTAAATCGGTAGGTTATTCATTCAACTGGCAACGTATGAGACAAGCTAAATGATCAAGTAATACCAGACAATTTCTAACGATGGTATAACAATAAAATAAAAATTATTATACCAAAATAGCGGTAGCATCATTCAAAAAATTTACGATTACTTTGGCTCCAGCCAAAATAAAAATTATCAAATGTTTTTCTATACCTCTAGCCCGGACACTCTGTATAATGACTGCCACTAGAAGCTACCCATTCAGCTGTTCCCATTTTTTATTAAGTTCTTGGAGTGGTAATGTTAACTGTACAGCTGATTCGTCTTTTTTTTCTAGAAACGGCGATGGGAACTTCTGTAGACGCCCAGAGAGGCTCTCAGTCTGCGTACGTGTCTGCCGTCTACAGGTAAGCTTTTGCAGCTTTTTGCTTGCGTCTATGAATTAATTTATACTTTCGTCTTAGCACCACATGCACCTTGAAAGTCGGTAAGAGATGGAACTTGTACGTAACTTGCATCTAATCATACGTCAAGATTCAGTACCCGGAAACTTCATTTATGAGAATAAGCAAGTCTTTTAATGATCTGATTCTAGATATGCCAGTAGCATCAGAAAGATTTACCGGAGCAACCATAAACTGATCGTACTTTTAAAAGAGGGAAATTTTGCTTCTTTTCAGTGCCAGTGAGATGACTATTAAGCGAGGTCTGTCGCCGTGGCTACACAGCGATTTTATCTACAAGAAGACTGCTACGGGAAAACAGTTCTTTAAGAATGTGGAAATCCTACAAGGGTTCACTAAAAAGGTACTTTCATACTAAAACGCCACAAGTAAGCAGAGCATGTCCGAATGTACAGCTTAACGTAAATACTCAGAATGCATACAGCAAGCTGAATGACTGCGACGTGTTTCAAGAACGCAAGAAACCGTGGACTGTGTTTATAATGATAACAAAAGTCATGTGTGGGTAGCAAAAATTTCTCAAACCCTGCAGAGCAACAGGTCGAACTGAGCTTGAAATATAGATTTTAGTATGTTACTCAATCGTGTTGCAGCTCAGTACGAAATATCATCTGCTGTGTGACTGGCGAGTGGTGACGCACTAATCTCTAGGCAACCTACGCTCAAATATTTTCAGTGATACATTATAGAGTAAAATAATGCTCTACTTACAAAATTATAAGCCGCGCTGTCACTAAGTTATGGTCACCGGTCCGCAGAAAGAGCAACGTTTCTCTTTTACACCGGTATCATTCTAACTAAATATTCTTTTCATTTGGTACGTCTTACATGGAATTCGTTCTCTAAAGTTAAAACCTTCCACATCTCATTTCCTCAAATGTTCACCACATAAACTGAGAGAAGCAAACTGGCCGGAGCACAAAAATTCTCATCCTAGTCTCTGAATTTCAGAACCTTTGGTGTCGTGGTGTCTACCAGTGTTTGGACCTAATTTTCCTTTCTGATTCATGTAAAATAAAGAAAGAAAGTTTCGTCGTTTCTAGAACAGTGGGAGTAATATTTGTAAGTTACATAATTTGGAATGAAGAATTATATTAGCCGTAGGGAAAGTGAATAGAACACTTGTATTCGTGAATGTTGCGGTACATCCGTAAAGTTAACAGCATGCAAGACACTACTGCGAGATATTGCGGAGTGTCGATAAAGTCTTTGGGATTTAATTCGGCCAGGAATCACAGAAGACATCGGATGAATCCAGAGTACTCTAACAGGATGGTAACACGTCCGTCAGTATAGGCCGGAAGAAAGCCCAACGGAAATGTTCAATGAACTTAAACGGTTGAGGGGCTGCATTCATTTCACGAGACACTGACGAGTAAAGTTAGAGCACCGGTACCCGAGGTAGATTGTGCTTCACTTTTGCTTCGTCCATCATACATCTCGTACAGGCTCAAAGAGAATTACTTTAGAAAGATTTATTTTTCCAATGAGTTACATGGAGTTTTAGAGTCATAGGTTATTTTTCAATTTCCTGCGCCCATAAACGTCCATTGTTTCACAATAAATTGCTAAATCACTTTTTTTCTCTCATTTTCAGGTAATTAATGAAAGGAGGTTGTCAAGGCAATCAAATAAACAGAAGACAACATCAGACAGTGTTGACGAATTTGGTAAGTCGACTTTCGTTGGTGTCTTATAAGCGAAATTACGCGAAGTTCTCCGACGAATGATATCATTTTTTACAGGGAGGAAGCGGCGAGTGGCGTTTCTGGACATGCTGCTGGAAGCTTCTGAGGTATCACAGAAACTCACTGATGAGGCGATACAAGAGGAAGTCGACACGTTCATGTTTGAGGTCAGCGAAGAATACTTGTTTCTACCAATACTAAATGAACTTAAGAGAATAATTTTTTCTGAAATCTAACGGTGGCCATCGCTGAGAGGAAGATTATTCTTTTCTTTGTCTGTAACGTACAGGACTGCCTAAAACGCTCACCAGATATAGACGGTATTATATGAAATGAAACTTAATTCGAAATTCACGTTGACCCTGGCTCGGCATTCTTGTGTCATTCTATCTGATACGACTGAGTTACTTAAGAAGCATTGTTTAAATATCTTGAACACTATTGAACTCAATGAGATATTAATTAGATTCTCATATCACTCTCGTTAATCTCTCAGTTACTCGTAGACCCTTAGTTAAGCAGGTCGCCCACCACAGTTCAGGCACAAGGTTCACTCGCTGGATCTGTAAAGATACAACAGCTCAAACTAAACTAAGTTCATACTTTTCCTTTGGTCTGCGGTGCGTATTTAATGATATCGTTTAAGTGAGGACTCGTAAGAGTTGCCAGCCGTATATTTAAGCGATACGGACATGAAGCCGGCCGCGGTGGCCGTGCGGTTCTAGGCGCTCCAGTCCGGAGCCGCGCTGCTGCTACGGTCGCAGGTTCGAATCCTGCCTCGGGCATGGGTGTGTGTGATGTCCTTAGGTTAGTTAGGTTTAAGTAGTTCTAAGTTCTAGGGGACTAATGACCACAGCAGTTGAGTCCCATAGTGCTCAGAGCCATTTGAACCATTTTGAACGGACATGAAATCAAGAAAATATCAATTATTTTGTTACGTATTTAGCCATGGTAAGCTATTACATAATTTCTCCCGTTGTTTAACGAGAAACAGTTCACACGTGTCGAGTTCCAAGCACAACTTCATTGTCCAGAAGACTGAGATGCCGTTATCTTCTCGCACTATTCGGCGGTACACAAGAAATACAAATAACAGCCATGCTTCATCTGCAGGTAAAACTTAATCTTTATTTTTCTGCATTTACCTTTGCTCGATGAAAAGGCTATTATTTACTAATGTCAAACTGGCATTTAATCTTTTCCCTAAGAACGGGAATGCTAGTACTAAAATAGAGCGTCTAAAATCTGCGGTTAAAATGCTTTGGACTTTCACTTTATCCTCGAAAAAAAAAAAGGAGTGGGCTCTCCTGCAGGATATAAATGAGTAAAGTTCTAAAAACACGCAAAAAGAAACATATCCATAACTAAAACCAATTTGGCTCTTTATAACTTTGTGGTAAGAAGTGCTACACCATTACGCCAAGCGATCGTTTACATTTTGTAAAGCGGGTGGTGACGACAGACACCGTCTTTCACTCGAACTCATCGAAATAATTCAATAGGTTTCAGCCCGATGTACCCACGATGTCATACAATAGGATTCCATCTGTCCGTTCTTTATGCGAGAACAGCAACACTGTACATGCCGTAAGTCCATGTCTTAAATGATGCAGCATACATGAGCGTCAATGAATATCGATTGTAGTTCCTCCAGGAGTTAGCTTAGTCGTTTCCGAGAGGATGAGGTATCTGTTTTAATTGATCTTGTGGTTTTCATTCATATGCGGTAGAAAACATTTTCGCGTCTGATTTATCATTACATAGACAATTATTACAGTTTTACCTCATGAATGAGGTGGAGTCGCCGACTGTAACACAGTATTTTTGTTTTCCAGGGCCATGACACTACGTCGGTCGGAATGGCTTGGACGCTTTTTCTGCTGGGCCATCATCCAGATGTTCAGGTGAGCAAATTAGGGATGAAATGGAAAATACATGAGTACGTTTCCTTGGCAATTTACTTCCCTTTTTCGTAGGTGTCATAGATACGTGAATAATTTCTGTCGAAATTATTAGAAATGTGACTTCTTACAGACCACTAATACATTATTTTTTTGTGTTACTGAACAGTACGATTCTTGAATATTTAATACCAACCAAAATATAAGTCCTCGTCTTAACTCATGTTAAAAATGTAAAACTTTTTGCTGTTGCAATAAAGATGCTTCCATAGCCTAACAAAATATTTATCTGTTGAACCAAAGGAACTATTCAGATAAAATAAATTACGATATGACTCTGTAACACCCCACCCGTCACTTAGCTGGTTTTGGCGTGTGTTCACCCCAACTAATTGACTAACAGATCAACAGAGAGTGCAAAACTGCCGCAGTATCGGATAACGCAAAAAAAGTAATATGGCCCTGTGACTCCTGATTGAACTGCGGTGGCAGTGTTGACATTAATTTATTCAGAATTGATCACTTTTAATTAAACAGGGGTGCACATTGATGTTATATTCAGCTGTTGAACACCAGATGCAAATGTTGAACCTAAAATTAATTTAGAAAGTGACTTGGGATTTCAAGTACTTGACTGAACACAGATGCAGTCGATTAGCACAAATTTATTTTAACTCCCGACCTTCAATCATCACATTACAAGACTCTCCCATCAGGCAGTGGTAATAAATTGCGTTTGTGTGGAGCAAAGCGCGCTAACTCAAAAGTAATTCCTATCGACTGACCCAGGCGTAATGCGAAGTGCGAGAAGAATTCTACAATACACGGCCCATGAAACCCTCGTGGAAACTTTGCCGACGTGATCCAACAAATTAATCAGTGGCTGGAGCGGGCGCAATATCACCGAATACAGCGTGGCGGAACGGCGTCTTTGTGTGGACGTCGGCCGACCTCGTGGTGCTGCAAGGCTGCGCTTCTCTATTCACTCCTAGCTACCTTGCTCAGTACATAGCTGAACCAAAACTTCCTATCTCCAAGCTCAATCGTTCCCTTTGCTAAGTCCTAAACTGCAGAGATGCTCACTCTTTCTCAGGCAAGCTGAGTCAAGAAAGCCACGTCCGCACTCCAGGGAAGCTGGGAACGGAAAACCTCTATGGGGACTTCTCCCAGTCCGCTCTTCGCCTTGGTTTCCCCTCCAACAAAATCACTTATGCCAATTGCAGCAACAGTCACATTAATTATGTGTCGCTTCCCAGTGCCGACCAATGCCTGCTCTGGGAAGTGAACAAATTCCCACAAAATTTCCCTTCCTCTCAACTTCTGTTATTTAGCTCCTCCCAGGCCACCCATCAAGGTTATCATCTGCACAAACACCAATTTTTCCGGAATTCTGACTCCCAGGAGAGTACTTCAAATTCATCGGTCATACGTTCCCATCGGAGGCTGGCGTATTTCATTCTGTTGCTCTTCACCTGATTTACTTCAGACTCTGCGGACCGTGAATTCAGTGTGAAGTTGCTATAGTCACGAACACGTATATTTTGACGTCTGTTGACCGCTCCACCGTAGCTTTAGGCGGCTTGAAAGGGAACTGAGTGGGAGGGTTGGGGCGATAGTCAGTGGGTAGAGATGTAATCATATACCTATATTTTATATAATACTTCAGTGAGAATGAAAAAGGAAACAGAAGGTAGTATACAAATGCAACAACATAATATGAAATATTTTCAAATACCAAAAGCGTGAATGTAGCTCATAAAAAGTTGGATTCATTTCTAAAATTCTTTCCTAAATCAACAGAAAATCAGGTCTGTACCATAAATCACGACTACACCAACTGAAATGTAATGTATTTTTTGTGATGGAAAATATATAGGTCAAATTAGGAGAAAATATGACATAAGTTACAAAGAACATGTAAGAGAATGGAAGTACAGGACAAATCACACTTTCAGCATTACCAACATAAAATTACAACCAGAAACACAAGGATAAACAACAAACAAAAAGCTAGTCGCCCAACAAAATAGTACCAAAATATTCATACAATCCTAACAGAACAGAAACAACTCATAAACGATGAGACCAACCTGGCTAGCAATACACTTTTTAAACTAATAGACCAATTAATATAACATTAAATTTAGCCATACGAGCAAACGTCTACAAGTATCATCCACCCACCATCACCAACGCTACCCCTCTCCTCCCACTCACCTCTACTATCTCCTCGTAGTTTCTTTCCCATAATCACCTTCCGACCTTCTACAATCAAACCTAAAACTGTTGTCCCACCGCCCTCGCTCACATCTTTGCTGGACATCTAAGACATCCTCATTGCTCTACACTCGCTCGCACCTATCCAAAAACACACACACACACACACACACACACACACACACACACACAAACACAGAAACACACACACACACACACACACACACACACACACACATACACACATACACACTCTTTTCTTTCTATCCCCCGTTTGCCACAATCTAATCTCTTTGTTTCTTTCTCTTCTCTCTCTCTCTCTCTCTCTCTCTCTCTCTCTCTCTCTCTGTCAATAGACACACACCGCTGATAACTGATAATTTATTCGTGACCGATTTCGCTGCTTTAAGCAGCCTATTTATGTGATTAGTAGCGTTACATATATTAGCACATTCACAGACGTGTGAGAACTCACAACAGTCCAAAGGAAGATATGTCGCAAAAATGCTGAATATTTCGCGAAAAACATGGTTCTTTCAAATAAAGCTACCCAGACGTCATACTATTACCATATGTGCATCCGGTTGTGTCACAGCTGTTACCCTTCACATCTTTATAAGGTAAAAGTTCAGCCATCTCCAAATTGCAAAGTCCACACAACTGAGATTACAGACCTCAACCATGTAACACTAGGGTGTTCACGCTATGATAGGTACCGGCACAAGTTTCTTAAGGCCTTGATCAGAGCCTTAATTTCCAAACCTTCATCTGTGACGGACCTGTTTCGACAGCTGACCACAACGGACTATGTCAGTACTGCTCAGTTTCTGCAAGAAGCGGATATCACATTTATAAGTCAGACATAAAGGCTACAGAGTAAGAAGTTGTGGTAAATGGACTGCACTGAATGCGTCAACGTACAAAGTGTACCATGAAATTTACCTGGAATTAATTTCCAATGTCTACGCTGCATATATCACACTGTATATCAAATGTGTAGCTACTCAGTCCTCTGGCTAAATAGTTAATTCCAAAGGCCAATAAATAGGAGTATGGGTGTCCGTAGTCACAGGATCCATCCCCAGAGAGCGTCTCCGGACACTAATCTACGTTACACTACTAATAGCCTGACGTTGGTGTTTGTGGTTTATTCAGGTTCATTTTATCACATTCACAAGTTGTCAACCTACAAAGAGAACCAATAAATAAAATACATATTGTGGTGAGTGCGAAACACGTGAAACTACAGGAGTCTTTCTCTTGTGAAGTATTGAAAAGTGAGACAATGTGGATGTAACATAAACACTGGGTGAGAAACAAGGAGCTTAAAAAACGCGAAAAACTGCGAAGTTTTTTCTGTTCTAGGATAAAAAAGAAATAAAAAGCAGTGTCTTTCAGAATAGGTAAAAAAGAGCCGAGAATGACATAAGTGAAATGCACGCATATTTTGTAAGGAAGCACTGCTTTAAATCTAAAACACCAGAACACGGAAAAAAGATCCAAACACGAAGAAAGAGTTTAGTGACACCAACGGAAGTTGGTAGGCTTGTTTTTAGACGTATATTCAAATTTAGCAACAGTCGCACAAGAGTGGGGCTAGTCTCACCATTATGAGGATGTAAATCAGGATTACTTATGTTTACAGGATGTAAATCAGGTTTACACGTTGTAATGGTCGTAAGCGTTAGTTACCCTGTACATGACTGTGGGCAGCGGTGGTTACGGGAAGGCTCGGTCACGAGAAGACCGGGTTCCGGACAGCCACGTGGCGCTACCGAGAGGTGTATGGCACGGATTCGAGCACTGGTTGGAACCACAGTGACACAACTGATTGAAATGGTTCAAATGGCTCTGAGCACTATGGGACTTATCATCTAAGGTCATTAGTGCCCTAGAACTCCGAAATACTTAAACCTAACTAACCTAAGGACATCACACACATCCTTTCCCGAAGCAGGACTCGAACCTTCGTCCGTAGCGGTCGCGCGGTTCCAACACAGCTGATACTGTTACAAATCGGTTATATCAAGTGCAGCTCCAAGTCAGTGCATTTCACTGATCCCAAACAACTACCATTTCCAACTTTAGTGGAGTCTAGCGAGAGCTCATAAGAGAGAGTAGTGGAGGTCTGCTGTGTTTTTTGATGAAATCTGGTGCTCCCGCCGTGGCAGTGATGGCCATGTGTTTGTTAGTAAGAGGTCAGGTGAGCATGTGCAACCAGTCGGCGTCCTAGTCACACTGGACGTGCACTTGGAGTTATGAATTGGGGTGCAATGTCGTATAAAAGTAGAAGCACTCTCGTGGTTATCCTACAAACCCTGACCGCAAATTTGTACGTCAGCCTGCTGATTCAATCTGCTATGCTGCCTTCATGAACAGAATTCCAGGGAGTGTTTCCCAACAGGATAACGCTCACTCACATACCGCTATTGTATCCCAACATGCTCTGCAGATTGTTGTCGTGTTGCACTGGTCCACTCGATCACCAGATCTGTCTCCAATCCAGCATGTGTGGGACATAATTGGACGACAAATCCAGCGCCATCCACAATCAGCATTAACCATTCCTGTCTTGACGGACGAAATGCAAGAAGCATGGAACTCCATCCGGCTGGTCCCGGCGGAACTCCGAGTCCTCCCTCGGGCGTGGGTGTGTGTGTTCGTCCTTAGGAGTGTGTAAGCTTAGGGACTGATGACCCTAGCAGTTAAGTTCCATAAGATTACATACACATTTGAAGATTTGGAACTCCATCCCACAAACTGACCTCAGCCGCCTGTACAACAAAACGCATCCACGCTTGCAGGCTTGCATTAAACATTTTGGTCGCTACACCAGTTATTCACGTAACAGCATGTCAGACCTACAATGGCTTAGCTCGCGCTTCCAGTAACCTAGGATATCAATCACTTAAACACATTACCTAGAGAAATGAATCCCCAAAATTTCTGTACTCTGCGTTAATTATTTCTCAGTGCTGGAATTTTTTTGCCGTCAATGTATTATGTGCCCACACCTTCAAAGTGATCAAACCAGAAACTTTATACATAAAATGTAACACGTTTAAGGGAAACATATTCCTTAATTGTAGGAAAAACCATTAATAATTCATACTACAGGCTATATAGTACCTTGCAGAGGAGCTTACGACATAACCACGGATGAATACTTCATATTACAGCAACTGTTCGCTTTTGCGTAATCATTACTTACTTCTCTCACTATCTGATCTGAACAACTACAATAATGATTGCAGGAGAAGGTCTACGCAGAGCTAAACGATGTCTTCGGAGGGGATGCCCGGCGGAATCCATCGATGCAGGACCTCAACAACTTGAAGTATCTGGAGATGGTGATCAAGGAGTCGCTCAGGCTCTATCCCAGCGTGCCTTTCGTAGGCCGAAAGGTTACCCAGGACGTAGAAGTAGGTATGCAAAACACTTTGTTTAATATTTCATCTGTCGACTCTTTCACCAATGAGCGTACCACTTGCAGTACGTACGTTCAGGAAGAGTGTCGTAACATTCACAGAATATAATTAGTTATGAATATGCTTTAACGTTCTATGTTATTTGTCAAATAATCCACTTGCCTACTGGTATTCCGGTTTGCAAGTCTCCACTGTCTGCTATTAGAACAGAAGTAAACAAAGCCGACTATGAAGTGGAAACGGTGTACCAGCTTGTTAGATGAAAGGTTTTCTTAAGTACCGTTTCATTACGATTACATTCTCTGAGACATGTTGCTTATTTATAACGGAGACTTTCTTGTGACGTATTTAATTATTCCGCAAATCAATAGCTTCCGGAGAAGGGATGGGCTTACTCGTTCATTTATTTATTGATACGCATCCTTTCCGGAGTTTGTGACTGAATGAAAATGAATATATTGTAAGTCTGAACGCTTGCGTGGGTAATCACAGAGAGTGAGTAGAGTAGAGCCATTGGTAACCTTAATTTAACAAGATTAGTAAGGAATGAATACTGTGATATGAGTCTAAGATATACGTCAGGTTACTTATTTGTGGTGAAACGATTGGTCAGGCCGAACGCGTCCTTTTCCTCTGCAATCTTTAGAAAGTGGAGCCATTTCTCTGCATCCGTTATGCCAGGGATTTTGGCTTTGGCGTGGTAAGGTAACGGAAATTCTCTGTAGGGCTGTCTCTTCTAAGTACTGGTGGCAGCTATCTTTCAGCGTCATTTTCGCTATAGGAATGCTTTTAGGTACATTAATCTTGCTCCTTTTAGTAAACTTCCCGGCAAGAGTGTAGTGTGAGCTATTGACTTCGTGTGAGACTGAACCACTGATATTTCATGCGTTGATCAATAAGGATTCATAGTTCATTAGTAGTTTGTCCATTGATGTTCACGTATAAATTTGGGTGATATTTATCCCAGTTTAGTGACTTTTTTTCTTTGCATCCAGTATGGAGACCGTTGTTCGCCATCATCCCCAAGCGCTCATGATTTTGCAGCTACAAAAACATAACATGTAGCATTGTGTAGTACGTTAAATCCACGTAGAACGACTGCGTACATCCCATACGCATTATTAATTGATTATTTTTCTGAATATTCGACATTTTTGTTGACAGTAATCCATTGTGTTTTC
The DNA here is from genome assembly GCF_021461395.2 of Schistocerca americana. NCBI lineage: Eukaryota > Metazoa > Arthropoda > Insecta > Orthoptera > Acrididae > Schistocerca > Schistocerca americana. The sequence goes on from NC_060125.1 coordinate 388,192,163, forward strand.
TGGTTAGTTTGGTTCACTTGTAAAAAAAAAAAAAAAAAGAAAAAAAAGAAAAAAAAATATTACGTACTGTTTGAAACTCTTAAAATGATTATTTCGTTGCAAATGTTTTGCCAACGTTGGTCTGCCATCAACCCCATGTTCTCATGATTTCACAGTTAGTAAGCCATACTACGTTGCATTGTGCAGAAAGCCAAAATCTGTGTAGAATGACTACCTGCATGCTGCCAACTTATTACTCTGTAACCTTTTTTTTATTATTATTACCTTACCATTTACAGAAAATAATTCATTGCTTTTGTTGGCCTGGACATAATGACACCCCTGTTTTTAGGAAGACGACGAAAAGAAATTCTGATTCCATCTGGAAGTATATATAATTTATTTAAAAAAATAAAATAAAAAAATTAAAAAATTCAGTTGTGAGGAGCATTATGCAGAAAGTTATCAGACAGTTAACTTCAGTCATTTCTTCATCTTATGTTTGTATCTCCATATTTTACGAATTTCATCCAGTACACCTGCCACGCAGCACAATACGCCGAACAACGCTATGACCATTTCTTACTCAATTCCAGTCTTGCCTAACTAAACCTAGGAATGACTGTGAAGTATCTGTAGGCATCGATTTTTTCTTTTGTCAATTGTGTCCGATGTAAGGAAAATGTTTATTTCCTGATCTAACAGACATCTCACATGCTTGTAATAACTACATATAATAATCAGGGAGCTGTTTCATTGCTAGTAAAATGAAAAATTATTCAAAAATTATCATAATAACTGTGCTACAGAAATTGTTATAAAATATTTGATGTCAACAATTACAAGTTACGATTGGTGGGAGATGCCTGTAACATCAAAAATTGCCTTGTTTCTTTCCTCTGCTAGTCGCTTGTGCAACAATTACATCTACAACAATTTCATTGTCCATATGAAATGCTAGTTATTCAAAAAATAGATGATTTGGGACATTTTTGGCGTTGCTAAAGTGCTTAAAATTCGTTCGTGTGCACTTTTGACTTCGCTCTACGTGGTGCTGCGTTCGCTTGTCACGGCTGGATCTGCTTATTCGCCGATTCATGCACTAGGTAGGAAGCGCTCCACAAACCGCTATGATAAGCGGTTCTTCGTGCAGCAGAAATGAGTAAATTGAATACTGCAGTGCGACTTAGCAGCATAAATTTGTACAGAGCATTTTTTCTGTTTATCCATCCGGTGCAAAAAATTTCTGTGTAGTTTTTGGCATTATTGTAATGCGTATTTTTACGTTCCATGACAGGGGCTTTTTGTTATATGTGTTTTGGGTGAGCTGGAAAGTCATTCATTTTTACTTATTCTGGACTCCAATTACATTTTCTCGAGGACATTCCAGCTCATCCAGCCTCCAAGATATTTGAATTCTTCCACCATCTCAATTTTTTTATCATACAGCGGTTTAATTTCAACATGGTGATATATGGTGATGATAAGCCTCATGTTTGATTTGTCCATCTGGCAGGTGGTTACCACCTTCCGAAGGGAACAATGATACTTCTGCACATCCGCAAAGTTCACCGCGATCCTGAACACTGGCCGAACCCGGATCGCTTCAACCCTGACAACTTCCTGCCAGAGAACGCCCAGGGAAGGCACCCTTACGCCTACGTGCCCTTCAGCGCCGGACTTCGTAACTGCATAGGTAAGCAGTCCCAACGACAACGTTGCTACATTCTGCACCACAAAGGGGCTCTATATTAAAATATTATGGTAGTCTCTGATTACATACTGTTACAAAGCAACTCCACGTACTGAAAAAAATTGACATGATAAAACTTTAATTCCTCTACGTTACGTCAAGAAACCAAGAAAGTAGTCAGTAGGCGTAGTAGTGTCAAATTTCTTGTTTGCTTGTTTATTGAGACAGTGTCTGATGCATATCTTAAGAGCTATAGTTTGTAATCTGCCACAAACTTGTAACATCAGAGATGAAGATAACAATAATTTCTCTACGATACCTCATTTTGAAACATTTCCATTACATCATGTTATATACAGTCTTAAATGTGTTACGCTAATCTCTTCATCTCTGCAGATTTTATTCCATATTTTCTGCTGTTTCTTTGTGTGACGAGGTCTTTGTAGGCTATCTTAGCTCAAGTCCCCGACGTCTTCCCCAAATACGAGATACGTTATACATCGTAGTAATTAGTCCCATTGTAATCTCCCCACGGAAAATTACCCTCTACCACGCAATAATTAATAATGGTCAACCAAATCATCCACATGTATTTACGTTTGAAAAGTATCTGATCAGATTTTCTAGTAATATATGCGCCGACAGCTCGTCGACGCCAAGGTATTTTTCTAGTACGTTTATTCTTTGGAACAACAGAGGTACAGAAATGTATGCTCCATGGTTATTATAGAGAGAGAGAGGAACAGCTTCGGAAGTATCGGTTGGAAGATTGTCGGATTGCTAAAGGAGATTTATTTACTCTTCTTCGCGCTAAAGCGAGCTAGGAAAGTTTGTGCCGCTAGCGTGATAGATAAAGAGAAAGAAAAACCTGTAAAAGAAAATTACATGAGACTTGGAACCAACAGAAAACGGAACATGTACGGAAATGGATTCAATATACAATTTTCCTCAGAAATAAGATTTGTGACCATTTTATTCTAGAGTGAATGACGGATGAGTTCTCTGTCTGAACCATTGATGATTGTCTGGGCCCTGTAATTAATTGGGAAGTTTCAGCTGTGACGAAGAGAGCCTGCAATCTCTGAGTTTTTTGAAATCGTCCAAAAAGGCTTCGTCCACATCTGAAATTTTAGATCTGTCGAAAACTGAACGAATTGTTCAAACAATCGATTTTCCCAACTGAATGCAGCGCTTAATAATAATAACAAATGTAAAGATCTTTTCTAGCAAGCCAGCCGCTGAATATTAAGACGAAGGGCTCCACCAGAGATTCTACTAGGCTGATTTCACGTAAATAATATATTTAAACTGTACACAGATAAAGGACAGAGAGAGAGAGAGAGAGAGAGAGAGAGAGAGAGAGTGAGAGAATCCTCCATTAGCATAATTGTTTCTCTGTCTTTTCACGGATCAGCCTAACCAGAAAACACGAAGCCCTGACTTTATTGTACCGATTTATGTGTGAGAGGGAAAGAGCGATAAAGGCGACAGATACACTTCTGTACAGACAAAACATTACACCAAGTTAGCGGCAAGCTGCATTCACATAGACTTTCATCATTTAAAAAAGCAGAGTAGAATTCATTATACCATGTTGGGCATCTACGTATGTAGTACACACCTTTACGAAGCTTTAGGAACTTATTTATTTGGTGATGGATTTATTATGTTTTCCACCTTAAATGGCTAACTTACATTAATGATATTTATGGATCATTAACACAGTACCTAAATGTGACATTTTTGATCAATAATAGTATTAGGTACATCAATTGGAAGGATTTAATTAAAGTAAAATACAACTATTTCATACTTATAAAATATATTTACGTTTACCGTGGCGAAACTGATGGCAGGTACACACTAAACAGTGACTTACTTATTTTGAATCCAAAATAAGAGACACCTTACCATGATACACCATAACTAATTTGAGACTAATAACACTGCCATTCTAGTAATAATTAATCACAGGGTCTTTAGTATATCATCCAAAACATCTTTCCATGATACACTGAAATTGGAGATAAAACAATAATATGTGCACCCTAGTAAAACTTATCAGAGTGTGACTTTACTAGTTGTTACTATTAGTTTCAGACAACCAGAACTTTGGCAGGGTGGTTTGTACTCTGGTAAATTAACTTATTATAATTTTTTTCACAACTTGGGTCTTTCTACTCTATGGAAGGCTTTCCTGTGATCAATAAACTTTAATTGTGTTTCTGGTCAAATTACCTATGTTTTTCAATAGTTTCCAATGGTTTCCTTATTATAAATATATTATCATTGCATAAATTTTCCTAAAGGGTGATTGTTCTTACAAAGAACAATATATACATTTAACCAAAACACAAATTCACTATATCTGTAAATAAGACAATGACAATGGCTTTCACAGGGAAGAATCCAGTCAGATCGAAAATGAGAAAATGTTAGAAAATGTTATCTAGGATGGGAGACTGACTTCAACAATGACAAAGACATTTCAGAAGAAGGTTAATAAATTTCAAGCTGTCTTCTCTATATAATTACGGCTATACATACTCCTGGGTATGGTTCCAAATCATGAACAGAAACGAAAACAGAAGAATCACGCATATAGGCAGCAGAAGTGAAGCTCACGAGATAAGTATGCTGACAGGGTAGCAGAAAATAGAAATAAGTGGAAGGATCATGTTGATAGAACGACAGAAATTAGATTGCCAAAGAAAGTAACGGCCGATCACAAAGCGATAACAAGACGAACATCTTAAGAGGTGGATGGATGATACAGCCTGGAACAGAAGACTACAATACCTAACTCTTGGAAGAATATGATGGTTACGATGAAATCATTAATGTATTTCAACAAATTGGCGATATGTGCGGCTCTGAACAGATTATGGTTTTCATACTATGTAAATAGATCGGCATCTGCTCCAGGAGCTGGTTGCGCTGCTCGTGTTGCAGCCTAACTAGGCAAGGCTAGAATGGTAATAGTTATGTTGCCCATCGAAGCTTGCATTCAGAACCAGTGCCTTGACCGACCTTCAGGCAGACATTGAAATGGTTCGTGGTAGTTTCCTCAGCTTAGCTACTGGATACTAGCATGCGGTAGCAAGCCCGAGGAGGCTATCAAGAATTATTACGCTGGGAAAGTCAACGCAATCGCAGTAAACTGCTTCAAGTTGGGTTTGGCAGCGAAGTGTCCCCTACGTTGTTGGTCGACAATATTCCTAAAGGCATATGATTTGTTTGATTGACCTGTTCAGAGCCTTCATTTAGGCGTTTTAATTAAGTGTTGGTCAGTTGCTTCTGAAAAAAAATGAAAAAAAGAAAAGTTCTGCCTGGAAGCTTTTCAGATTATTACACTGTTTACAAGTACCTCTCCTTGAATCTGCAAGTTTCCATATTTTGTGAAAACGCAAATCTCCCAATCCTTGGGCTCGTATTCTGTGTAACAGGTCCCTTCTGTAACTACAAAGCTGCACTAGAAGGCTTCCTCAGGAGAATATTTTCTGGCGACATGCTTTGTTGACAGTCTCTCTCACCTTTCTTCATACTCTCTCTTCATTTCGGCACTTAAGGGGATTCGTCCCTGAACCGACGACTTTTTTAAACTTCTCTTCCCCCTCACAGTAATACTGATCTCAAACGCACAAGTCGCTCAAATTTTGTAAAAATAATTACCGATATTAGGCAAAGTATTTTTGAGAAAATCATTTACGTGTGTATTATATTATGTTGTTGACAAAAAAATTATAAAAGGCTAAAAAGCAACACTATTTCACTGGCGTTCCATTTCCTTTGCTACCACTAACTCGACTGCTTAGGAAAACAGTCAGGCTACATACAACATTCAGGGAAGTATGTTATACATCCAGTTTAACCTTCTGATGCTAGTCTGTGAAAAATAACAAAATTTATTTTACTACGAGAAGTATATATATACAAATGAGGATTAATAAACACACGCATTAATCACCATATTTTAGAAGTTTCAGAAAATAATAGGCAGGGGAGATGTATAAGGTCCTTCTAATTATACGTGACAAGTTTGGTGAATTTAACTTCATTCATTTAAGAGGAAAGTGTACCTGAATGATAAAAATTCAGGTTTCCGGTGGTGGTGGTGGTGGTGGTTAGTGTTTAACGTCCCGTCGACAACGAGGTCATTAGAGACGGAGCGCAAGCTCAGGTTAGGGAAGGATTGGGAAGGAAATCGGCCGTGCCCTTTCAAAGGAACCATCCCGGCATTTGCCTGAAACGATTTAGGGAAATCACGGAAAACCTAAATCAGGATGGCCGGAGACGGGATTGAACCGTCGCCCTCCCGAATGCGAGTCCAGTGTGCTAACCACTGCGCCACCTCGCTCGGTCAGGTTTCCGGTAAATCGCAAAAGAGGATCTACAAACTTCTTAGCTTAGCACTATGCTGTTTTAGAACATTCATGTTGCATGTTCCTGTTAGTCACCTGTTTCTTTTTCCTCCATGCTCTTTCTCTTCTTTCCTTCATTTATCCTAGCTTCCTTGGTAACAGCTTGTGCAGCTCTCTCGGCTTCGGTTACTCTCAGCTGATGTGTAACAGAGTTTCCAGTATCCACTTCCCTATGCAGCGGCTTTAGGCAGGCTTAATAGACTTCATAACAGCAAGAAATGATTGTGAATGTATTGTATGCCTGTACACCGAATTTCTCTAGGTGGCTGTTGAACCAAATGATAAGCAATTATTCGATGCTGCTTTGAGATGGTTGGCTCGAAACAGCCGTTCGGAGTGAAATTTCTCTATTCGGCATTTCTAACACAGGAAACCCATTCACTGTGTTTCATATTCCTAAAGCAAGAAGAAAACAAATAAGTCATAAGATCTTTGCTTACAAATACGCCACAGGTTTCTAGATACGCCAATACTTAGGTTCCGATAGTCAAAGTCTTCTAGAATACGTCTGTGTTTACGATCTATATTTAAAAGCTGAAAAAGTAAAGAAAAGAAGAAGGCACCAAGGATTCTGGTGCATTTTAAAATGACAGAGGGACGTGGAACCTGTGCAACAATATGATCAAACTAACTATACGAACAAACGGGAAATGAAAATATTTATAAACTATACATTGTTTGTAATTGACAAGAAATGCACTTTTGTATAGAGGAGACGTATTTTTGTCAAACTGTTGGTCCTTTTCACGCGCAGTTTCCCCTAACTTTCAACGTCCTTCTCCAATACAGATACTAGAGTTTCACATTCATAAAAAGCGTGTTAGTTTCAATGGTAGTGAACAGACTCTTATGCTATCTGGCACTGCTAAATTACACATACCAAACGCTCAGTTTTTTAAAGTGAGGTTAAAGTAAAATATCGATTAGTACCATTTTGGCCAATTATTATGGGATTTTTGCAGGTCAGAGGTTCGCCATCCTGGAAGAGAAGACAGTGCTGTCGTACGTCTTACGCAATTACCGTATAGAGACGGTGGAGAAACTGGAGGACCTGAGGGTGGTGGGTGAGCTTGTGTTGAGGCCAGTCAACGGCGTCTACGTCCGCCTGACGCCGCGGTAGAGCGGAAGACACTGAACCACAAGTCATACGCACCAATTTTCTAGTCCTTAGCTTTAAGTTCTGTAAGTAAAGTACTGTAAGCTATAGCAATAAATAAACTCTTTTATATTTACAATATTTTCTGGCCAACAAATATTAATACAATAGTGATTTGAAGTTTCGTAAATTTCCGTGAAAGAATGGAACATTTTTGTTGTACCTTCGTAGTTGGTAAGGTTACTTAATCCAAGAATCGTATAAAAAACTTCAAAAATTTACAACGCTCAGTTCGTTTTTGACAGCCACCTGAATTGATCTGCGTGTCGACAGCCATCAAAAATGGAGAACGCCGAGTTTCACACTGTTATTAAATGTTTGGTTGACTGATCTGACCTTGTAACATCAACCAAAATGGCCTTGCTCTGTTGGTACTGCGAACGGTTGAAAGCAAGGGGAATTTACAGCCGTAATTATTCTTGAGTGCCTGCAGCTCTATTGTATAGTTAAATGATGGCATCCTCTCTGGTGAAATATTCCGAAGGTAAAACAGTCGGATCTCCGGGTGGGGATTATTCAGACGGACGTCGTCAACAGGGGAAACAAAACTGGCGTTCTACGGATCAGAGGGTGAAATATCAGATCCCTTAATCGTGCAGGTGAGTTAGAAAATTTAAAAAGGAAAATGGATAGGTTAAAGTTAGATATAGTGGGAATTAGTGAAGGACGGTTGCAGGAGAAACAGGACTTCTGGCCAGGTGAATAAAGGGTTATAAATACAAAATCAAAGAGGGCTAATACAGGGGTAGGTTTAATAATGAAAAAAACGATAGGAACGCGAATAAACTACTATGAACAACACAGTGAACGCATTACTATAGCGAAGACAGATACGAAGCCCACACCCACCACAGTAGTGCAAGTTTATATGCCAACCAGCTCCGCAGATGAGAGAAGGTTGTATACTTGGGAGAGACCTGCAGACACAGGACGATTTCAGATTGATTACATCATGGTTAGACAGAGATTTAAGAAGCATATTTAAATACTAAGACATTTCCTGATGCAGATTTGGACTCTGACTATAATTTATTGGTCATGAACTGCAGATTAAAACTGATGAAACTGCAAGAAGGTAGCAATTTAAGGAGATGGGACCTGGATAATCTCAAAGAAACAGGGGTTGTAGAGTGTTTCAGAGGGAGCATTAGGGAACGATTGACAAAAACAGAGGAAAGGAAAACGTTAGGTGAAGAATGGGTAGCGTTGAGAAATGAAATATTGAAGACAGAAAAGGACCAAGTAGGTAAAAAGAGGAGACATAGTAGAAATCCTTGGGTAACACAAGAGATATTGATTTTAATCGATGAAAGGATAAAATATAAATACGGAGTAAGATATTCAGGCGAAACAGAACACAAACGTCAAAAAAGTGGAAACGACACGAAGTGCGAAATGGATGAGCAGGAACGGCTAGAGGACCAATGCAAGGATGCAGAAGCATATATCACTAGGGTAACATATATATTGCCTACAAGAAAATTAAACAGACCTTTAGAGAAAGGAGAACCACCTGTATGAATATCAAGGACTCAGGTGGAAAACCAGTCCTAAGCAAAGAAGGAAAAGCAGGAAGGTGAAAGGAGTATATAGTGGGTCTATACAAGGGAAATGTACTTGAGGGCAATATTATACACTCCTGGAAATTGAAATAAGAACACCGTGAATTCATTGTCCCAGGAAGGGGAAACTTTATTGGCACATTCCTGGGGTCAGATACATCACATGATCACACTGACAGACCCACAGGCACATAGACACAGGCAAGAGAGCATGCACAATGTCGGCACTAGTACAGTGTATATCCACCTTTCGCAGCAATGCAGGCTGCTGTTCTCCCATGGAGACGATCGTAGAGATGCTGGATGTAGTCCTGTGGAACGGCTTGCCATGCCATTTCCACCTGGCGCCTCAGTTGGACCAGCGTTCGTGCTGGACGTGCAGACCGCGTGAGACGACGCTTCATCCAGTCCCAAACATGCTCAATGGGGGACAGATCCGGAGATCTTGCTGGCCAGGGTAGTTGACTTACACCTTCTAGAGCACGTTGGGTGGCACGGGATACATGCGGACGTGCATTGTCCTGTTGGAACAGCAAGGTACCTTGCCGGTCTAGGAATGGTAGAACGATGGGTTCGATGACGGTTTGGATGTACCGTGCACTATTCAGTGTCCCCTCGACGATCACCAGTGGTGTACGGCCAGTGTAGGAGATCGCTCCCCACACCATGATGCCGGGTGTTGGCCCTGTGTGCCTCGGTCGTATGCAGTCCTGATTGTGGCGCTCACCTGCACGGCGCCAAACACGCATACGACCATCATTGGCACCAAGGCAGAAGCGACTCTCATCGCTGAAGACGACACGTCTCCATTCGTCCCTCCATTCACGCCTGTCGCGACACCACTGGAGGCGGGCTGCACGATGTTGGGGCGTGAGCGGAAGACGGCCTAACGGTGTGCGGGACCGTAGCCCAGCTTCATGGGGACGGTTGCGAATGGTCCTCGCCGATACCCCAGGAGCAACAGTGTCCCTAATTTGCTGGGAAGTGGCGGTGCGGTCCCCTACGGCACTGCATAGGATCCTACGGTCTTGGCGTGCATCCGTGCGTCACTGCGGTCCGGTCCCAGGTCGACGGGCACGTGCACCTTCCGCCGACCACTGGCGACAACATCGATGTACTGTGGAGACCTCACGCCCCACGTGTTGAGCAATTCGGCGGTACGTCCACCCGGCCTCCCGCATGCCCACTATACGCCCTCGCTCAAAGTCCGTCAACTGCACATACGGTTCACGTCCACGCTGTCGCGGCATGCTACCAGTGTTAAAGACTGCGATGGAGCTCCGTATGCCACGGCAAACTGGCTGACACTGACGGCGGCGGTGCACAAATGCTGCGCAGCTAGCGCCATTCGACGGCCAACACCGCGGTTCCTGGTGTGTCCGCTGTGCCGTGCGTGTGATCATTGCTTGTACAGCCCTCTCGCAGTGTCCGGAGCAAGTATGGTGGGTCTGACACACCGGTGTCAATGTGTTCTTTTTTCCATTTCCAGGAGTGTACAAATGGAAGAGGACATAGAGAAAGATGAGAGGGAGACATGATACTGCGCGAAGAATTTGACAAAGTACTCAAAAACTTAAGTCGAAACAAGGCCCTGGGAGTAGACCACATATCGTTAGAGCTACTAATAGCCTTGGGAGAGCCAGCCATGACAAAATCTCTTCCATCTGGTGGGCAAGATGTATGAGACAGGCGAAATACCCCCAGACTTCAAGAAGAATTTAATAATCCCAATTCCAAGACAACAGGTACTGACAGGTGTGAAAATGACCGAACCATCAGTTTAATAAGTCACGGCTGCCATGTACTAATATCAGTCCTTTACAGGAGAATGGAAGAACTAGTAGAAGCCGACATTGGGGAAGATTAGTTTTGATTCCCAAGACATGTAGGAACACGCTATACAATATTGAGTCTACGAATTCACATAGAAGATAGGTTAACGAAAGGTAAATCTACCTCTATAGCAAATGTAGAATTAGTGAAATCCTTTGACAATGTTGTTTAGAACACTATTTTTCAAATTCTAAACGTGGCAGAAGTAAAACACAGGGACCGAAAGGCAATTTACAAGTTGGACAGAAATCAGACGGTAGTTATAACAGTCGAGGGGCACCAAGGGAAGCAGTGGTTGGCAAGGGAGTAAGGCAGCGTTGTAGCTTATGCCGGAAGTTATTCAATTTGTATATTGAGCAAGCAGTAAAGGAAACAAAAGAAAAATTTGGAGGAGGTTTTCCGAGGACATTGTAAATCTGTCAAAGTCAGCAAACAACTTAGAAGAGCAGTTGAACAGAATAAACAGTATCCTGAAAGGAGAATATGAGACGAACTTCAATAAAAGCAAAACGAAGATAATGGAATGTAGTTGAATTAAATCAGGTGATACTGAGGGTATTAGATTAGGAAATGAGACGCTTAAAGTAGTTAATGAGTTTTGCTATTTGGGGAGCAAAATAACTGATGATGGTCGGAGTAAGGCGACGGGGAGGAGGCGGGGGAGAGGGGGTGGGGGGAGGGTGTCGGAAGGGTAAAATCGTAGAGTCAGACCAAGAGATGAATACAGCAAGCAGATCCAGAAGGATGTAGGTTGCAGTACCTACTCGGAGATGAAGTGGCTTGCAGAGGATAGAGTAGCATGGAGAGCTGCATCAAATCAGGCTTTGGACTGAAGAGCACAACAACTATGTTAAATGGTTCAGATGGCTCTGAGCACTATGGGACTTAACATCTAAGGTCATCAGTCCCCTAGAACGTAGAACTACTTAACCCTAACTAACCTAAAGACATCACACACATCCATGCCCGAGGCAGGATTCGAACCTGCGACCGTAGCGGTCGCGCGGTTCCAGACTGAACCGCACGCCTACATTGGCAGGCAACGTTAAATGTTTTCATTCGAAGTGTCGGGCTGCCGTACAGATCAAAACAGAAGTGAATGAAGTTCACCCGAGCTCTGCACCTCACTTAAGACCATTTGCTTTTGTATTAACGAATTTAAACCTGTTTGGACAAGCACTGAAGAACAATCACGCTCCAGCCATCCAACTGAGGTCACCACAAAGGAAACCATTGACGGAATCCATGATATTTTTATTCAAGACCACCGAATAAAAATTCGCGACATTGCTGATGCTGTAGGCATCTCAGTTGAGAGAGTGCGTAATACGCAGCATGGGAAATTGGCTATCAAGGAGCTGTGTCCGAGGTGAGGGACGGGATTGCTCAGTCGACCAGATCGATCCGGCGTAACATTTCAACAATATGTCTGAGAATGTTGAATCGTAGTCTGTAAGACTTTTTGCGTCGATCTGTGAGTTTTGATGAAATCTGGATCTATCATTACTGACCAGAGACAAATAGCAGTCAGAACAATGGACAAAGTCTGATGAAAGCGCACCAAAGAAAGCAAGCTGGTAAGGTGATGATGCTGTTTTTTTTGGTGTTCACAAGAAATAACCCTCATAGGTCACGTGGAAAAAGGCAGAACCATAATTGGTCCCTATTGTGCTTCATTGTTGGATCGTTTGAAACTTCCGTTGGCCGACAAAAAAACCAAGGTTGACACACAAAAGTGCTCTTTCATTAGGCTAAGGCACAAGCCCACACATAAGTAATTACAAAGGCGAAAGTGCATGAACTGGGCTTTGAATTGGTTCCCCTTTCATTCTATTCGCCAAATGTAGCCCAAAAAGACATCTTCCTTTTTTCAAACTTCGGTTTGCTGGGAAGGGACTGTCATTAAGTGAGGAAATGACAGTTGTATCAACGAGTACTTTGCAAAATTTGATAGGACCTATTTTTTCGATGAGAAAGCTGGAGAATTACTTAAGAAAGTGTATATCCCCCAAAGAAACTTATTTCGAGGAGTTAACATTTCTTCTCACTTTTTTCTCCAGATTTATCAAACCACCCTCATACAACATAAGCCGCGGAATTTTTACACCTGGGAAAAGTTAACGTCCCGAATCAGCAGAAATTGGCACTTGAAGTTCCAGGCATTCAGAGTTTATTATAGCATGCTGTTGGTGACACCTGATAATAGCATGAGGCAGTTCACAGTGTTCCACACGTCATAGGCATTCGTAGCACAGAGATCCAGAGGATTTTTTTCCTAGTCTGCAACCTGCAGTCAAAGACTGTAGACAGAATACAAAGTCCCGGCATCAGTACAGCAGGGGAACGACGAATTCGCGAGTACAGAAGAATGGAGCGATCTCGTATTCAGAGGCCAATGGCAATTGCCGTTAGAAGGAGAAGCCTTGGCTTTGAAGGCGATGATCTGCTTTAGGTGGTTAACTTCAGAGAGAAAACTTTGGACGATAAAATGCTGTTAAATGGCATTGGAGAAGATGTGCGACATTTTTCTTTGACTGCTACAGAAGAAATTAGATGGGAATTCGCCATCCGTATGAAACAACATAACCTCCACGGGAAGTCACCGAGAAAATCCAGACGTTATAATACCAAGACCGCCAAAGGCAATGCGACGCTACTGTTACCTCGTTCCCCTGTACAGCTAAAATGTACGCTTTGTCGCGGGACTCTGAGGATCGCGACCCCACACAATGAGTGCAGTGGAAAAGTTGAGCATCCCTGGATTGTTCTTCATTATGGGAAATATTAATCAAGTGACTAAAGCCAAATATTTGTGTTGACCCAGACTATATGACTTCCTCAATGTTCATAGAGAAGGTGTACTATTGCGACCTATAGTAAGCAATATTGGTGCTATTAAATATGATTTGGCAGAACACCTTGCCACATTATGGAGACGATTTGTGGTAAATGTTCGCTCCACATTTGCATCTCGACAGAATTCACAGCTAGACCTGGAACCCCTAATCTAAGTAATATAGATTAGTTCGTTGGTCATGATGTAATCTCTCTATTTAGAAGGCTCATACCACAGACAACATGTAAGCAAGTAGCAACAAATTCCAGTCATCACAGCCTTATTCCAGCATATCTTTTCTCAAACTGTTTCATGGTATCTATATTTATTACAGGAAACTTTGTGGAAAGAGCCCTTGAATCAGCAGCTCTTAAATTGTTTTAGTAGGTATGCTGATGACACTTTCATAGTATGGCCACGTGAGAAGGACAAATTAACGCAGTTTCTACACAATCTCAAATCCGTTTGCAAAAACACCTAGTTTTGCCATGGAATCAGAAAAACATATCTGTCTGTCATTCTTGTATACTCACCCCTCAAGCCGGGAGCCGAGTACGTACTCGCGCGCTGCGAGTGTTCCGATCAGGCGGCATCCCGACCACGTACTCGTCAGTTGCAGTACCGGAGGTAAAACTGTATTGCTTTGCCATCTGTTGACGACAGTCGATACTACTTCGTCAGCTAACTACAGTCATATCTGTACTGCTCTGCTTCTAAGATCTTTATCACGATGTGAGGCAGTCGGGAGAAATAACATATTTTATCTTGCAGTCCGAGCGACACTCTCAAACGCAAAACGATGCAGCCAAACACTTTGCGCGATCTTACTTCAGAGCAAATTCTCGCAATTCTCAATGAACCAACGAATGGTTTAGATAGTATAAATGACAGCGGGAGTGATCTAGATGTTGACGATAAAAATGATTTTGACTGTTTGGAAGAAACGGCGGACAGTGACGATGACATTGAAAGTAAAGCGCGCACGGAATGAAGAAGACTGGAAATTGCAAGAAGCTGATAGCTCTTATGGCTCTTTGAAAACACCAGTCGTTGGTAAATGTGGACCTTTGATACAGGTAAATTTTGCAGCTAAAACGTTCAAGCTTTATTTCGGTGAAACTATCGTAGAAACAATCGTGTGTGAAACTATCCGTTATGCTGCAGATTGTATACAAAAACAGACTGTTCTACAACCTCGTTCTAGGCTACGTAACTTGGTAGATAATGACAAAGATGAGCTTTGTGTGATTTTTGCCCTGCAGATGTTGATGGGAATTATTCAGAAGCCATCCATAAAGTCGTAGTTCAGCAAGCATCTGCTTTTGAACACGTCGATTTTTTACCAGAGTGTGCAACAAGACAGGTTTGAGCTACTTTGCAGATTCCTTAATTTTGTGAAGAATGAAGAACTGATTACATTTGAAGGCAATAAGAGATGTTCAGGTTGGGTTCCGTCATTCAGCACTTGAATCATACATTTAGAAATACATACAACATGGGAGAAAACATTTCTGTTGATGAATCTCTTACGTTATGGAAAGGGAGGCTGGCAATAAAAACCTATCTACCTCTAAAATCAGCAAAGTTTGGTATAAAGTCCTATGAGATCTGCGAAACTTCAACAGGTTATTTATGGCGATTTATTATTTATGCAGGAAGTTCCACAGAAATAGAAACGAAATTTCTTTTTGCAGATATCCTGAAAACCACTCAGATTGTAGTGAAGCTTGTTGAGCCTCTTTTCAACTTAGGCCATACGCTCTGAATGGACAATTATTATAACAGCGTCCTTTTGTGCCACGTTTTGAAGGAAAGAGGCATGAATGTAGCTGGCACACTTCGACTGAGTAGGAAGAATGTACCTGATGCCTTGAGACGCGCAAAACTGAAGAAAGGTGAACTCGTAGCATATCATTCACACGGCGTAATGGTACTGAAACAGATGGATAAAAAGCAGGTTGCCTTTACTTCTACGTTTCATAGTGATGCAGTTGTTACGGCAACCAAAAGGGGCAACGAGTTAAGAAAGCCTCAGTGCATGAAAGAGTACAATAGTTTTATGGGCGGTGTAGATGTGAAGGATCAGAAGCTACAACCTTTTCTCATGGAAAGGAAGAAAGGTGTAAAGTGGTATATGAAAATGTTTAGAAGGCTGATGAATGTTGCAGTACACAATGCTTTTATTGTTTACAATGCTAGCGAAAAAAACAACGGAAGAACTCTTATAAATTTCAGGCTTCTGCTCATAATACAATTCCTGGAAATTCACGGGAAGAATGTAACTTCACCTCGATGTGGGCGACCTTCAAAAACTCCTCTGCCTGAACGGCTCACAGCAAGGCATTTCATTGAGAAGATCCCACCCACAGAGAAGACGAGTAAGCCTACAAAGAGATGTGCAGTCTACTGCAAGAAGACGCGGAAACATAAGGAAACATCGTTCTGGTGCGAGGACTGTGGTGTAGGACTTTGTTTCGAAGATTGTTTCAAAATGTACCACACTCAAAATTTATATTAAGAGACAGTGTATGTTTTAATCATAATAAATATGTATTGATACCAATTCCTGAAATTTTCGTAAAATTTGAACAAGTAATTCCCATCCTAGAGCAATTTCGCTGAAACGCTGCATTCTGGAGCCAGCCAGCCATATAAAGTACCACCAGTAGGCTAGGCACGCGCCCGGAAACTACCGGCTTGAAGGGTTCAGATTAGATACAAGAATGATGATTCTCTGGGCCAGTCACACGGAACTACACTTAGTCTTTGAGTTGACGTGAGTGCGCTTAAGCCACTTGTACATAGAACGCACACAGTTTCCGATTCCGAGGGCTGGCCTAAGCTGCTAGCTGGTCTAAGAGGAGTCCTAGGGGTAAAATGGATACCCAACCCAGCAAATCTACATGGAGTTATCAGTCAAAAGCCAGCAATCGGACAAATAGGACTGTATGCCGAGAAAAAAACGCACCTTTTCCTCCGTCTTTTGGCAACTTCTCACTCAAGACAAACTGGATCCTTTGGAAATTTAAAGTGAAGGTGGTTTTCCAGCATTTAAGATATCAGGTCTTCTTGGATCCATGAAGAATAACATAGTACTAGAAAAAGCTAGAGAACTCTAAATCTCTGGTCAATCTGATATTGCTTACAAAAGACAGAGAACGCGAAACATGGAAGAATGTTGAGTAGAACTCACATTGTTGCAAGCCATGAAGACTGCCATTGTCGAAAACTGTATATCCACGAGACTTAAAATGGAACACAATCAAATAACAGTTTTGGGTACAGCGAATCCATTGTCCCAGTCCATCATCAAAGAGTTTGCGGAGATACACATCGCGGAAAGCATTACTCGAAGAGACAGCGGTTATCAAATAGCTAACACAAGATACCCTACTATTTCCACGATTCTCTCTCAGCGAAGACGATGGAGTCGTCCACAGCGAGCGGCAACCCACCAGAAAACTGTTTTGTATTTTCGTTATCGAGGGCCCTCCGTTCCGGCAGGGTGAACAGACTTGCAATTACAATCTCGACGCAAGAGTGAAATGCGTACAGCGCGCTAATAACTTGTGCCCTGTGGGTGACGGATGTTAGTCTTCTAAGGCCAGCCTGAATATGTCTGGTTGTTGTGTAAACGAAGTACCGTGCGCGGAAATAAACTACGAGGCGTATTCAATACCTCAGGAAAACTTAAAAACATTTATTTGTTGTGCGTATATAGCATAGGAGGATGAATAAATGATTATATATGTAGATGGCGCTAAATTTAGTGTATAGATCTTTCACTTGTGGCAGCAATAATGGCCCTAGGCCGACTCGGCACTGAGTCGGGCTGAGCTTGGATGACAGGTGCGGGTTCACCTTTCCAAACAACTTCGACTCTATGACAAGTTTCATAAATCGCAGCTACTTGTGACTGGTGAGGTACGAGGCTCAAGGAAACCACTGTCAGAAGTTTTCACCGAGGGAGAGTTTTTGGAAAACGTGCGGACTAGGCAACAGACTAACGCCTCCTAGGTCACTGAAGCATGAGCAATTTCGAGATTTTCTAACTATAGCATCCTTGAGACGTCGAAGATAGGTCACAACCATTGGCCTTCATTAGTCGAAAATCTTACGGGTGCTGTCCAATTGCCGGCTATGGGAACCAGACGTGATCCTATGGCAGTCTGTACCATTATAAGAGATGATTAGCGTGTATGACGATGATGAATGCAGTCTGGCAACACCCGTTCTCCTCGGAGCCTGTGCACATAGGTCTGTCCTCGTGGTGTTGTATTCAGAACGAGGACTCGTCTAGGAAGACTACGTGGCGAAACTTCTCCGCTACTGTGTCCAGTGTTATCATTACCCGCGTCAATGTGCACGAACCTCATTCTGCTGCTCAGTTCCGTCAAGTGAAGCCCCAACAGCGGTCACCGCAGGAAGTCCACAGTGCTCCATATGTCATTGTACTACAGACAAGCTCACGTTTCTAACTGAAGGGAAATGATGTGAATGTAAAATCTTTCACAGCCAAGTGAACGAATGGTCTGTCCTCTCGGGCGCTAGCCGCGCTGTGCCATTGAGATCCTGCATGGCGTTGAGTGTTGCCCCCTCCCCCTGAATCCATCGTTTCGTGGGTTGCCGGCGGACTCGAGCCACGAGGCTGCTACCATCGATTTCCAGCACGTGCTGGTTGACTTTTCTCTTTGTTACGGTAGGCATAACACGATCTCCTCACAGTCTATATTCAGAAGCTATTTCTGGACGAGAAACCCGCTTTGTAATCTTTCCTTATGCACAGTATGGAGGTGACATTAGTCCTGCCTACTTTCTGTGGTTATCCTGAAATGTGATCATTTGTATATCACAGTATGTAGGACATCTCATTCCATTTCCACAGCTGTTGCATGTTGGCTTCATGATGTTGCAAATCTGGTAGGCAGCGATTTGTAAACTATTTTCAATTATTGAATAATTGAAACAAGCTGACAGTTGAAGCGGCCTTTGGTGCACGTGCTTCTCGCATCCACAATGGCCAATAGGATCATAAGATTTTGTTTATGTTACTATGGCAACGTCCCAGTGTTCCTGTAGGGCTGGGCAATCGCTGCTTTCAGTCAGTGGTGCTGTATGCTTCGTTCATGTCACTATGAGTACGTTTGCTTTGGCATTAATTCTATGAGATACTTGCAGCGTGTGTGGAAAATAGCTTCCTATAGTGCAGAGAAGAGGACTTTTGAAAAAGGAGCTACGCTGGTTGGTTGGTTGGTACATTTGGGAGAGTGGACCAAACAGCGACGTCCTTGGTCCCATCGGATTATGAAAGGATGGGGATGGAAGTCGGCCATCCCCTTTAAAAAAAAAAAAACTGGTGTTTTCCTGAAGCGATTTAGGGAAATCACGGAAAACCTTAATGAGGGTGGCCGGACGCGGATTTGAACTGTAATCCTCTCGAAGGCGAGACGAGTATGCCAATCACTGCATCACCTCGCTCGGTGGGATTTCAAGAGCGTGAATTTATGTACAGACTGTGTGTTTACTTTTGAAAGGGAAACAGGCAATAGTAGGTCTTTGATACCAGTGAATAAAGTGACTGGCAGGGTGGCAGAGGCACTGAACATCTCTCTACAGAGACAGAAAGAGAGTCCCGAATGGTCAAGAGGATGCCAGTTCAACTGGGAGTCTGTTATTGTGTAGCCTGGAAAGTCAAGAAGAGATTGTGTTGTGTGACTGAAACAGACAACTTTGAAGGAAATGCTATCAGGGCAGGCATATACGCATACTACAGCAGGAAAGAGTGCCTGATATTTAAAAAGTTGATGACATCACCGTCGGGCAGTGTTTCGTTCACAGGCAGATCGACAAGTCTGCCTGTTGTTTGAAAAAAATATGGCTCCCGGTGGAAAAAGTTCTCAGGTAGAAAGGTACTAATGGAACTCGGAGACGGTTGTGTCATGGAGATGTCGTGAATTTGCATGGAGAGAAGCCGCATCAGGAGAGGTCGCAGCTGACCCTGGACGTTCCAGTAGCGCCAGAGGAGATTTTGGTACTAATCGAAGTTTTTTGGTAAGTTGTCTTTTTTGCTGCTCGTAGCTGTTGCTTGCTTGCGCACTGGAAGGATTTTGTCAGATGTGTGTACTCATAAATTGCAAGTAATATTCATATCTTTGTTGTGACCAAATACTTGATTATTGATTGTAGACATTGTGGAATAATAATAAACTTTTTGCTAATCAAACTGTCGAAGTCTGAGTAAAGTTTGTCAGTGTATGAATCTTCAGTTTTCAGTTTACAGGAAATTAAAAGTTTCTATTGATTCCTCTCATTGTTGTTTCACACTGCCTAGGGCTTGTTGACTAAATCCCTCAAAATAATTAAATTTCTATAAAAATAAAGCAAAGGAATAGTTGCGTTAGTAGTCATGGCCATGCATTGCACTCTGCATCGATCGCCGTAGTCATTTTGCGTTATTTTAGCATGATCGTGGATACGGTATATTTATGCAATTGCAGCGGCAAGGCGAGGTAAGTTGTTGGATGCGAGCAAGAGCATTCCGGGGTAATTGTTAGGAGAAGTTAAAGAATATTTTTAAAATCACAGTCAGTTACTAGAGAATTTATTTTTCAGGATTTATGGGAAGTGTAATTAATTTCTGTTTTTTTTCTTTATCAGAATACTGATATGTCCGATAGTAGGCGGTTCCAGAAAATGTTTGAATACTAATTTGTCTGAATAGGGGAGTTCTACACATCATATTTTATAATAACTATAATAAAGTTTCATTAGGCTCCTTACTGTTTTTAGAGAAAAAGTATAGATAACGATAACATCGTCAGAAATAGAGCTTCACAAATTTCCGTATGTCTTCCACTAGACTAATTATAATTTCAATATTTGATAGAAAACTTTCAACTTTTACAATTATTGACAGTACAACTTTCAGTGAACAACGCACTGTACCATTCTATACATTTAAATAAGGTACCACCGGCTGGTGCAAGGAGAGACGAAATGGTGAGCTGGTTGAAAGATAATAACATAGTCTTTGAGCAGAATATGTGAAAGCAGAACTGGAATTAGTAAAACAATATAAGCCACAGAAGACGCAATAAGTAACTGATACGTTAGCAGAGAACCAAGGCTACAAGGTTATACGTCTTCCACGCTACCACAGCGATTACAACGCTATTGAACTTAACTGGGCTCGAATAAAAGCAGATGTCGTGGAGCGAAACATTATGTTGGTGCGTAAGTTCGTAGCATTTTTGTTTTGTATGTTGGTATTTATTTATTGGTTGTCATTTTTTATTTGTAATTTACTGTTGCTATTTCAGTTTACATATTGTCAAATTGTCATTTGGCGGTAGTGAGTGGAACTGTGGATGCTAGAAAATTGAGTAACAAATGGAGAAATCTCAACATTTTCAACATATTCTTCTGTTTGAGTTCCGTAGATGGATGACTACAGGGAAGACAGACAGAAACATCTGCGCCGTGCATGGGGATAATGCCACTCGACAGAGCATGGAAAGAAAATGATTTTCCATTTTGAGGACGATCGTTTTGACATTAGTGACTCTCCACGTTCAGGAAGACCTTCAGGGTTTGATGAAATCATTTAAATGCATAATTCGCAATGATTCACGTCAGTGTATTCGAGAACTGGAAAATGTAATGAACTGTGATCATAACACCATCGTGTGAGATTTGCCTGCAATGGGGAAGGTTCATGAATCTGGTGTATGGATATCGGATGCTCTAAGCCAAAATCACAAAAATCAGCGGGTGTTCGTATGTGCATCTCTGCGAGCTCGTCATCAACTGGCTCGTGAACAACGCCTACCATTCCTGATCTGTAACATTGCTGGTCTCGAGAAATGGTGTCTTTAGACTAACATAAGAAAAAGAAATGAATGGTTTAGACCAAACAAAGCAGCAACTCTCCGTACAAAAGCTAATGTTACGCATCTCGTGGAACAGCGACTGCGCGGTGTACTATGAATGGCTTCCCTGAGGTACAACCATCACTGCTGGCATTTATTGTCAACAGCTGAGACGCCTAGGAGACGCAACCCCAGAACAAAGACCATGAAGACTGCGTGAAGTGATGCTGCTTCATGATAAGGTCCACCCGCATACTGATAGGCTGACAAAAAGAAAAATTTAGGAGTTGGATTCGGAATTCATTTCACACCCCCTTACTCACCTGATCTTCCACCCTCAGGATTTCACTTTCTCCGCTCGCTATCGGACAATCGTCAAGAAACTTCCTTCCAGGATGAAAACGCGCCCCAAAAATGGCGCGCGATGAATTATTCGCCTCAAAACCACGTGATTTCTTCAGTTTCGGAATCGAAAAGTAAGCCCAGCGTTGGGATATTATTGTAAATAGTGATAGAGAACGTATTATTAATGACTGAAGTCTCTGTTATGTGCATCCGTGCGTTATGGAGAAACGCCACGAATTTATGCACTAGGACTGTTGATATATGTAAAAATATCGGAATGTGATACATAGATATTGAAAAAATGTCATTATCGGTACTCGATATGTTGAAAAAAGTATGGATATATCAACGGAAAAAATATCGACGTAACGGTCTATAAAAATATCGGCTGAACGTTGTAAATATATATTGCCAATTTTAGAGCTGTATATTTAAGTGCTGCTTTATTCTTAGAAATTCTGTGTATCAACAAGGTAGCAGCCTGCTTATCCCCCTTAGAGCCAGAACTGAAAGGAAAACGATGCACGTTCACGCTTGCCGATAACCACTTTGCTAACAATGGTAACTGCATATAAGTGGAACAATGAATGCTGTCCGATGGGTCTGTCGTGCGGTTTCGCCACATGTCGGAATTGCCCGGAACACTTCGTGTCAGCTTCCCTGCTTTTACATTTGTGCAAACGCCAGTGAACTTGCAGATGTAGTGTCAACGTACTTGCAGTTGTAGTGTCAAAACTGCATGATGAAGTTAAACGTTGCAGTTTCTGTCGTTGGGCCGAGCGCCGATTACGTCAGCGCTTCCCCTCACACGTCTCCGCTCACTGCCCACAGCAAAGATCAATCTTGCCACTTAGCTTTTTGTTCATCATTTTCAGCAACCGTTTTTGAAGAGTGCCAATTAGCAACTAGTTGCGTTAAATTTTTTTTAATGCAACTGGTGTGTTATTTCTCCACATCGGAAATTTTTTTATTCCATTCACAACGCCACACCCCAGAGCATCGGACCTCTTTTTTGTGCCATCTATACTTGCTTCGCACAGCCAAAGAGAAAGACTGGACATGATGAAAGCTCAAAGAGTAGTAAGACTCTTTCACACAGTGAAAGTAAAATTATATTCTACCACAATTTCAAAGAACAACTTCAAGTGTTTATCGAAAGTTGCGAAAAAATATAATATAAAATAAAAATATCGGCATTCGATATTGCCAATTCGATATCGCCGGTTTATATGGACGTTTTTTCGAAAGATCGATGTACTGAAATTTTATCATCCGCCCTAATATGCATCAGCCCAATAAAACCCTTACGTTGTGAGACACAGAAAGGCTGGTAAATGAGACTGTCATACGAAAAACGCCAGAAATTTGAATTATGTTGTGAATCATGTGTGGAAGAAATTACAAGGTCGAACTTAGATGAAGGCATAAGAGAAAAATAATACAAAACATTGTAATTTCTTCATCAGCCAATGAGGACAGCTGCAGCAAAGATACGAAATTTGTGTGCTCGTGATGAGAGAGAGTCAGTCAGATGACGATGGTCTGAGGATTTCCGTTTTCTCGCACTCAAAATAAAGGGTAAAATCTTTACTCACTGTTTTACATGTAACAATTGTGCATTTAGATGTACCCCGTTAGCCCGCATCTCGTGGTCGTGCGGTAGCGTTCTCGCTTCCCACGCCCGGGTTCCCGGGTTCGATTCCCGGCGGGGTCAGGGATTTTCTCTGCCTCGTGATGGCTGGGTGTTGTGTGCTGTCCTTAGGTTAGTTAGGTTTAAGTAGTTCTAAGTTCTAGGGGACTTATGACCACAGCAGTTGAGTCCCATAGTGCTCAGAGCCATTTGAACCATTTGTACCCCGTTAATGTCGAAAATCTATTTGCTTGTGTTTGTGTAAGGAGGCAAACACTGATAGGGCATGAGAGAATACATTTGATCAAGGAACCAGTTGCTCAGTAGAATGCTACCAGCAAAAACGCTGCAATGAATTGTGCGACATTGTCAGGATCTGGAGTCCTTGCGATCGCCTGGCAAAAGGGAGTGACCGGAAGTGCCGTTAACACGCTCGCTTGCCCATTGCACTTCCACGTCGAATACTGGCAACTGCACTGCCAGCTGTCAGAGACAATGGAGGCCATAGCACAGGCCCTCCCTCCTCTACCTATCAAATGCTGACTGTACATCCGAGTTAGAAGACGGCGCAGTCATAAATGAAAGTGCAATAGAGCTCTGTCAGCCATGAACCACATGTTTAGGCGTTGGTTCAGTGGGACGTCATTGTGCGCATCTGAAAGTACAGTCCGCAGAAACCGCATGTACTGCTGTCCTCTTAGTCTCTTTGGTATGAAGTGTGGTCCAATTATGCGGTGTACGACCAGTTCTGCCCAGACGTTCCACGAATAACGCTAATGATGCCGTGGTACGTGTGTTGCAGTAGGACTGACATCGGCCCAAGTGTGACTGTTATGGTAGTTAAAAATACCGTCACAGGCAAATCCAGCCTTGTCCATGAACAGAATACTGGTTAGAAACAGGGGGTCCAGGGCACAATGTCATTGCACTAACTGGTAGAAATTCTCTCTAGGGGGGAAGTCTGCATTGCTGAAGGCTTGCACTCGCTGGAGATGATATGGATAGAGTACTTAACGATATAAAATCCGCCACACACTGCTATGACTCAGGACACGCTCTTGGATAGCAATTCTCCTCGTTGAAGTACTCGGACGTTCGTGTACAATGCGTAACACCGTTTCATCAGCGCCGTGTATTATGGGTTTGGGTAAATATTTGTGTTCATGGTGTACGAAACTCTCGTTTTCTCCAAGGTGCTGATACAACCGGCTGATGTAACCTGTCGGGCTGCCTGTGAAAAGGAAAAGCTGCTTCGTACAACCGTCTAGTCTCAAGGGAACTGCCATTCGTTTTGCCACACATAAAATGCATGTTAGCGCACTTTTCATATGAGTAAACTCTGTCCATGGGGTCTTCACTTTCGTAACTGAGTGTGACGCCGGTACGCAACAGTGCAGGGAGCGGGAAAGCGAAGTAGTGGCGCACGCTACAATGCCCTCCTTCTTATGTGTGGCATTGTAGCCAGAAGGAAGCGAGTCTGCCTTCCTTCTCTGGCTTCCTTATTACTAACCTGGTGTGCTGCTTCGTCGGTTGTCCGTTGTCACAGTTGTAGCGCTCAGGCGCCAGGTTCAATGTAGGTTTGTGCTCCTGCTGAAATGGAGTGTGCCGGGATGCCAGCTGTTAAAGGTTAACAACGTTTTGTAATATAAACTTTTTAATGAAGAGGAATGTAAAACACGCGTCACAGACTTTTCATTTGGCAGCTCTTGGCTGTGCCGTTACACTCAACACCTTACAACACGGTTATCACTTTCAATACTCGTTAGAGATACTGCCCACGACACGTAGCATTCACTGATAATTAATACCGTTCACTTTTACTTTATATATTGTTTATCACTTCTATATTTGTGGTCAGTGGTTCATTCTGTTACTGCCACTGCCTACTCGCGACCGTCCTTTTGGAGCCGCCTCCGGTTACTCGACCGTGCGTTTTGAGTGGCGCCTAGCTACCAACTTCGCACCGTCTTCTCGACGCACCCCACCTTTTCCCCTCAGCCAATAGGGACATTCCGCTCGTCTCCTACGCAAATACATATCAAAACTCTCAGCCAATTGGCGTTCAGATCGATATTGGCAGGCGGATCTGACGTCGCATTTGCGGACGGTGTGACGGAAGTTTGTCTCGGAACTCTTTCACAGATTCTACTCCCGAATAGTCTGATCTTGTCCCTACTAAGGTTGCACAACATTGCTTCTTATGATGTTATCGTTAATGGTCCTTGCTGACGTATAATTGTCTGATGGACATGTATCCTGGCTGCTACAGAGCATTCCCGAGCCTTTATATCTCGCAAAGTTTCATAAATGTGCGTAAACGAACAGGTAGTCGATCCAAAACCTCCAGATACCAAAGTAAATACCGCGGTATCCAGGGGTGTTTAAAGTGGGTTCCCAAATCGAATTAATGCGATACCTTGGCAACGGTTGATTTGCGGACCCATGTATTTTGGATCTTTTTAGTTAGTTTTGGCCTGTAATTTCCATACGTGAATTGTTGATCATCACTCCTGAAACATACTGTATATTCAGTCGAATATCTGTCCACTTTTTATCAGTCTTGTGTGTATGTCCACGTATTTATGCAATTGTTCCAATTTTCCATCATTACACTAGCATTCATTGAACCTAAGTTTTTACGTCCTGAGACTTCACTGCGCACATATTCCGACAGTCGTGCCGTAGGCGGCATTCGGGCTCTCAAACTTCGCTTCTCACATCAGAAACGGTGTCCCGAGTGCGTGGAGGTTCTCTCGTTGGCAGGCAAATAAAGCTCGCGAGCAGACAACGTAGGTCGCTGCGTGACCTCCCGCCACAACTCTGCGGGCCAGAGGAACACTCAGCGGCTGGTGGCTGGTCAGGCCAGCGAGCCGTTCCGTGAGAGACCGGTGTCCGTCACACGGCAACCAGGCAGCGCCTGCTGCTGTCCGTTTACCTGAGGAAAGGCCCCACCGCGATACACCGGCTGCCTCTTGGTTTGTGTGGCATCTGAATTACAGTAGAAAAGCAGGCGACGCTAAGGGTCGTCAACCTCAAATATACTGAAATTTAGAGATATCTTAGGTGAACGATCAACAGCATGAGCATGCAGAGAGCAATGGAAACCACTGCATTGAGGGGAGCTTATGGGAAGCTGCAATACCTTGAAAAAAACCTTACGAGTGCAAAGTTTACAAGGCAGTGTAACTAATTGTGACCCAGTTGTTAACGAATGTTACATGAATACATACATACGTTTTCATGTTTGTTGCAATTTTAGGTTTTTAATTATGAATAATTGAAAATTTTTCAACAACGTGTTCCTTTTTTGAAAAGTCTTTCAGAACGAAATTAATGTACGTTTGTACGAAGTTTGATATACGATTATTACAAATATCTGTAGACTGCAATATTGGTATCTTCATTTGCTAGACTTTTACAACTCTCCAAATTTCCTTTAAAAATCTTAGGTCTTTTCTCTTACATAATTGCCTTAAAATGTAAATGAAAATTCCTTCCATAGAATGTTTCACTATAGTATTGACTAATTGCATGCCGAATAGAAATACTATAATGTCAGTGGTTTCTGAGCAAAAGATACATAAGGCTGCCAATATGTAAGTTATGGGAAACTTGAACCAAAGATATGACAGTGTTTGTATTGGGACTTACCTTAACTGGGTGAATTAGCGTAAACCATATGCATTCTCCTCTTCATCCTCACTCTGTCTTAGCTTGTCCTCTTAGGTTAACCTGATTTTCAGACTCAGTAACAAAAAGAAATGTTCAAATGCGAGTGAAATCTTATGGGACTTAACTGCTAAAGTCATCAGTCTCTAAGCTTACACACTACTTAACCTAAATTATACTAAGGACAAACACACACACCCATGCCCGAGGGAGGACTCGAACCTCCATGACTGCAGCGCCTAAGACCGGTCGGCTAATCCCGCGCGGCAGACTGAGTAACAATAATGTCAGCTGCATCAGTTCTCCTGGTATTGATCGCCTTCATTATTGATCTTCTTCTGTATCGACAAACTGAAAGCTTCTGTATCAAAACCTAGCCTCTGTAGAGTCTGTAGCCTGCGGGGATTAGCACTCTTAAAAACTAAACGACTATCATTCGTTGCAACTTCATCTGCAGTTGTGGAAACAAATGTTGACTTGGGGCATGGTTTTCCTATCAGAGAGTTAGAGAGTTGTAACTTTCATTACAATTTTGAGTTTTTCCGTGCACGCACATCTATAGAAGTTCTGGATCTGCTAAATACCGAAATATTCCCCACACTATGACTGCTTTAAACTGGAAGAAAGGTCCACACGAATAAATAATATGAGGAAACATAGAACAATCAAGGGACGTGGTCCCGTGCTGGCTATTGTAAATCATTATTTTTATCAGACTTAGCAGTGGAAATTGAAAGTAATATTCAGGAATTGAAATAGACAATCAATACTATGTAGTAAATGAAGATCCACTAATTTTTTCCCAATTTTCGTCGCTTGCGCGTACGATCCGCCTTAAGACACATAACGGGTAACAACAGAACATGTAGCCAGTGATTGACAAATTCTCATTGTAATCTGTACATTGACAAAAATATTCCGCGTTATTCCCCCCCTTGTATCTCAGGAAAGTGGTTGCCAAGGGAGTGGTAACGTTGGGAAAAGGGTGGAATAGCTAACGAAAAAGTAACATTCTGTGAGTCCGAGTGTGGAATGTCAGAAGTTTGAACGTGGTAAGGAAGCAACTTAATATAGATAAATTGGGGTTCAGTGAAGTGAAATGGACAGAAGGTAGTGATTTCTATAGGGTAGAGTCTACAGCAGCAGAAAATAGAGTAAAATGTGTAATATTCATTATGAATAGGAAGGTAGGGCAGAGAGTGAATGAGTGTCAACAGGTGAGTGACAGAATCGACAACAATTCAACGTCAACAACAATGTTTCAGGTACATAAGCTGACACTACAAACAGATGAAGGAGTAAGCAAAAAATGTGAGGATACTGAGAAGGTAATTCAGTATGTAAACGAATTTGAAAATTTAATAAACTTGGGGAACTAGAAAGTCAATATAGGGGAAGAAATGGAAGAAATATTTAGGGGAGAAAGTGGGCTTGGTGGTAGGAATGAGTGAGGGAAAAGACCAACTGAGTTCTGCAATAGGAGGAGGTATAGTTGGAAAAGACCAGGTGACATCTGAAGATTCCAAGTGGATTGCATCCTGATGGGAGACAGATTACAATATCACAGACTGGTTTGCATTGTGTGCCTAGAATCAGGTACAGACTGAGATGACAATTTAATAAACATGAATAATAGATAATAGTGTAGTAGAACCGTTCAGAAGGCTGTAGATAATCCAACAATGAATACGACAGTAGACAGTTCAGTTGAAGGAAAATGGGTATCGCAAGAAGGGAAATCACAGAAATTGGCTAAATATAAATGCACAAGGGAGCTATGATGTGTCGGCTGAACTGTTTAGCATACCTCTAAGATGCTGTCAGATCTCTGGTCAGTGAAGGGAGCTCCCCATGAGATCATGAAATTTGAAAGAAATTAAAAAAAACGTTATCGCACAGTCGAATACTTGTCCTCATTTAGATTGCCCTTCAATACTGGCCGCATTAGTCTACCCACAAGGCGGAACCAGTTCCCCGCAACACTTATAACCCTATATCTACTACTGTAATTTAGTGTGCTTTTACCTAAATAACAGAAAAACCCTTCTCTGTGTTGTCAAATATTTTATACCACAACAGAACAAGTAGTCCCGTTGCGGAAAAAGCCTCGTATAACCTTCTTACTAAAATTTAATCTTGTTTACCAATAAAGTACACTATGGGAAAATAGTCCTGTTAATAGGAAAAGCTAATCAATACAGTTACTCTCTTTGCAGAATT
The DNA here is from genome assembly GCF_021461395.2 of Schistocerca americana. Taxonomy (NCBI): domain Eukaryota; kingdom Metazoa; phylum Arthropoda; class Insecta; order Orthoptera; family Acrididae; genus Schistocerca; species Schistocerca americana. Next base: position 388,221,375 of record NC_060125.1, read on the forward strand.
GGAGTGTGTGTTATGTCTAATGGATAAGTAAATCAGGCTAATCAATTCTTTTCGTAGGATTTTACCAAGCAGTTAAATAGAAACGCAGTATGAATAATATTATACTGAAGCTAGGACAACTCAGTTCCAAAACAAATGTTAATGGTTGCCAGCCTATCCAGGCAATGGAACAGTGAAGTATTGGAAAAGCAGAAGTATGAGTTTTTGCATACTTTTATATTACTGTTTAATTTGGTTCTTCAAATTAATATTATTCCAAGCAAACAACGTTAGTGCAGACACTGGAATTTATTTTTGACTACTATACCCTTATACATTAAGTTTTAAAAAGAGAAAGCCTAGTAGATGACTTCAGGGAAGCTAAAACTGTTTGGCCAGGGAGGACATACAGAAAAACATTTTCTATGATAAACAAACTAAAATACAAAAATACTTAGATACTAAAGCACACACTTTTTATACTGATAATTTCACTTCAAGAAAACATCTATTTTACTGGAATTTACTTTCAAAAGCTATTATTCTTTGAACTAACTCTGTACAGTCATTTACCAGATTCTAGTTACTTGGTTTCACTCTGAATGATTTTTATGTAAGCAAACTTTTGCTATAATACTTTGCAATTGTTAAGAAAACACAAAAACAATTTAAATGGCGCATCTTTATATTAACCTGCCACTTCATAAGTCTGTAAACTAGGATTCTTGGATTCAACAGACACCAGGAAGGAACCCTATATAGGTGTATGATTAGGATGAAATAACATGGTGAACCACTTTAAAGAAAGTTCAAGAATAATTATTAAAACACAGTTGAAATTAATGGTTTACGCTGAACAAAAGTAAATTTATATAAAGATCTTATCTGGTGGATGTAGGCTTGGGTGTGGCGAACAGTTGTGGCGGCTACACTACCCACAGTAAGGCCTGCAAGTCTCTTGCTGTAAGGGCTCAATTTCTCTTCTTATCGTCGGTCACTTCCACACACAGCAGCCAAACAACTCGCAGCTATTCCGTAAACCGTTAGCAGTCTCCATCTGAGGCATTTTGTGCGAATTTGCAGGCAAAGCTTCTCCTGCTCCACAATGGTGTTATCTGAAACACTGCTGCCTACAGACCGTGTGTCTTACTTCCAGCGCTTGCTCTAGATAGCGCGCCAATCCGCCCTTGCCACATTTTTCCACTCCCCAGAGCCACTTTCGTTTTAAACAAAAGCACATTGGCTTCTACTTAACACCTATTTCTTATATTGTTGCTAAGCGTGACCATTTCATAAATTTTCAACATCTACATCTACATCTACATTCATACTCCGCAAGCCATCTGACGGTGTGTGGCGGAGGGTACTTTGAGTACCTCTATCGATTCTCCCTTCTATTCCAGTCCCGTATTGTTCGTGGAAAGAAAGATTGTCGGTATGCCTCTGTGTGGGCTCTAATCTCTTTGATTTTATCCTCATGGTCTCTTCGCGAGATATATGTAGGAGGGAGTAATATACTGCTTGACTCCTCGGTGAAGGTATGTTCTCGGAACTTCAGCAAAAGCCCGTACCGAGCTACTGAGCGTCTCTCCTGCAGAGTCTTCCACTGGAGTTTATCCATCATCTCCGTAACGCTTTCGCGGTTACTAAATGATCCCGTAACGAAGCGCGCTGCTCTCCTTTGGATCTTCTCCATCTCTTCTATCAACCCTATTTGGTACGGATCCCACACTGGTGAGCAGTATTCAAGCAGTGGGCGAACAAGTGTACAGTAACCTACTTCCTTTGTTTTCGGATTGCATTTCCTTAGGATTCTTCCAATGAATCTCAGTCTGGCATCTGCTTTACCAGCGATTAATTTTATATGGTCATTCCATTTTAAATCACTCCTTGTCTACATTGAGATTCAGTTGACATTCCCTGCACCATGCGTGAATTCGTTGCAGATCCTCCTGCATTTCAGTACAATTTTCCATTGTTACAATCTCTCGATACACTACAGCATCATCGGCAAAAAGCCTCAGTGAACTTCCGATGTTATCCACAAGGTCATTTATGTATATTGTGAATAGCAACGGTCCTACGACACTCCGCTGCGACACACCTGAAATCACTCTTACTTCGGAAGACTTCTGTCCATTGAGAATGACATGCTGTGTTCTGTTATCTAGGAACTCTTCAGTCCAATCACACAATTGGTCCGATAGTCCATATGCTCTTACTTTATTCATTAAACGACTGTGAGGAACTGTATCGAACGCCTTGCGGAAGTCAAGAAACACGGCATCTACCTGGGAACCCGTGTCTATGGCTCTCTGAGTCTCGTGGACGAATAACGCGAGCGGGGTTTCACACGATCGTCTTAATTCACATTAACATGAACAATTTATACACACAAAAATTTTTAAATACAAAGGGTCATGAGAATGTTATTTAACGTAATAAACAATTTACATGGTATTTAACACACATTACTCACGTACAATACAAAGAACTTCAACCTCCAGTATGATACACTTTACCATACAGAAAATTTAGTACTAATCGTTGAAAATATTTAAAGCAAAAAAATTATAAAAATTTAAATGAAGTGAAAACAAATATTGTTATACATTGTTTAAGAAAACGTGAATAAACAGTACTCAGATGCATGCTGATATATTGATATATGTTGCTGTTGGAATTTCTGTTACCAGAACCGCTTACATTAGCGATATCCAGAGAGTAGTTGTGTCCCTTGAGTTGCAGTTTTTGCTTATGACGATAGGAAACGCAATGCCACCTTAAGCTTGTAATGAAGCGACAGTGAAAAAACGGTTTATCCAGAAGGTAATGTCTGATAATCTAGTTCGCTTATGGTATGGCTTAATACAACTGGGCGAAGTTTACTGTGAATAGCTTCAACTTACAAAACTGGTGTGTGCCTCCATGACTGGCTAGTCACGATTTAACCAGATGAATGATTTGAAACTTCCTGCCAGATTAAAACTGTGTGTCCGACCGAGACTCGAACTCGGGACCTTTGCCTTTCGCGGGCAAGTGCTCTGCCATCTGAGCTACCGAAGCACGACTCACGCCCAGTACTCACAGCTTTACTTCTGCCAGTATCACAACTCCTACCTCCCAAACTTTACAGAAACTCTCCTGCGAACCTTGCAGAACTAGCACTCCTGAAAGAAAGGATACTGCGGAGACATGGCTTAGCCACAGCCTGGGGGATGTTTCCAGAATGAATGATTGCCACTGCAGCTTAACACTAAGCCAGATGACATAAATTTTTAAATATTCAAAATTCCTTCCCTCTCCCAATGCAAAGAGCGTATATTGATCTCAATCGTGCCTGCAGTAGAGGACCTGAATAAGAAAGTGATTTTTGTCTCGACAGTCTATTAATTCAGTCGATCATAATGAACATAGGGTGAAAACAGCTTGCTGCTGAAACGAAGATGATTATTTCTGCATGTAGATTCCGATGTTTCGTCACTGATTTTTAAGATTTCATGTTCGACCACAAGTGAAACACCAGAATTATTGACAATTCAGGTCATCGTTATTATTAACGTTTGCAGATATTTGATTGTCAGTTGATAGCAACTCCATCACTTGCAGTTTAGTCCAGATGCGTGAGTACGGTAAGTCCGGGAGTGTTGAACCACCTTTCTTCTTTACCATAAAATTTATGTGTGTTTTCGACTTTTTTTTACTTCTGGCAGCATATTCGCGTAGAGTGTCATATAAACTTAAGTACAATACATTTTAAGTCACTGTAAATTAAAATGAAAGGCATACGATAAAATGAAAATATACGTGAGTGGTCCATCTCACACATACACCTTTGTGAGATGGATCAGTGTACTCCGAGAGATGGACGATATTAAAATGACTATGCAGCTGCAAAATATGGAAAAAACTAAATTGAAAATAGTATGTTATGATTTCATGTTTTTATTTGGAATAGATTGTAATGAATAAAGAATTATACCATTTAGCATTTTATTCCAAAACAGTTTCATCAATTTACTATAAATCTCGATTGAACATTGGCTTTTCTAATAACCTTTTGTTATTGTTCACTGATTTGACTGTCTTTCTCTCACCACAGCAGTTACATTTATTGCCAAATGTTGACCATAGTGAACACGCAACACACTAAATCCAATCGTCATTTTTATTAGTTTCTTGTTAGATTTCACCACAGCCAACTCTGTCATCCTCACCTGATTATCAAAGTTATTTTCGTAACATTTTACAGTGTCTGCACCTGATTTCACTACGAGTTATTTGTTGTATTTTCCTTACTGAGATTTTTTGATGTGTTTTTCTCTTCACTAGTTTTTCCTTTTGGTGATATTTTTGTGTCTTTTTCTCTATTTCGTTTCTTTTCTTATCCCTCTTTTTGTTTACAGTTTCAATCTTTTAGCCGTATGGGTAGAGTTACTGCCTTCCTCTTAAAACTCATGGTTTTATCGATAGAAGGAATAGGTGACATTTCTTCCAAAAATTTTGTCTGTGTTGACTTAGGAGTAATTAGTTTTGAAGTGGTAATCTTGAAAGTTCTAGATTTAGTAGAAGTGGAGTCCTAAATTACGCCAGTGGAGGAATTTGGCTTGTAGGGATAACTATTCTCTTTTGGTGTGATTGGGATCAGTAGGTTTTTTGATGAGCTTGAAGTGGTTGCTTTGCCTTCGTACAAGATTCTTCTCTTCCATTTATTGGTACACACTTATCTTCCGACAGATAACTGGATCTTATTATACGACAGTAGGACACCTCTACACTTAACTGGGTCTCAGTCCTGAAATGAGAGCTGAAAACGACATGATCGTTTGCGGCGAGATGGATATCTCCTTCCCACCTCAAACATTTCCGTCTACCTAACTAAACAGGTTTCTTGCTGTCGGCCCCCTACGCCTTTGTGCTGGTAGACACTCGTTCAGTCGCTGAAAAGCAGCGTTGAAGAAACACCGACTAAATATCTACCAAACAAATGCCACGTAACTGGAGCATGGAGGCAGAATTTGAAAGTTCGTATAAATTTCGGACAATGGGGTTACCAAATAACTTGCTTGAAAATGTTCAAAATTCAGCTAATTAGGCTTTATTGCCTGCAAAACAAGTTGCAAATGGGCCCTCAAGTCCATATTTTCTGTGAAAACGATCATTGGTGTTATTTATTGTTTCTACTACAAGCTCTGCACACAAGAGATGGTAGATTTTTACCAGTCTGACCCGAACAGCTTAAACGTTTTACACAATCACTATCCCACAGATATTCCCGTCGTCTTTTAGTGGTTTTCTCCGAAAGAAGTGCTCAAAAAAATTTTCTGTCATGTTCACAAACAAGGCACCCGGATTTTTAAGTCAGCAACAAGAAATTTCACTTTCAAACTAAGTCACTTAAAATGTCCAGGATTTCACCAATAATGTTCGAAACTAAAGTAGATTCGCAATTCCGATAACCTAACCGACCGTTCGTAAGATTTCCATCTTCTTAAGAAAACTTTGTGTGGCGCGGTCCACATTGATCTGTAGCGTACGGCGGTTCACGAGTGACTCATAGAGACGTAGAACTATAGCACAAAGCACTAACAAATCGAGGGAATTGCTTAATTCCTATTGTCTGATGATTTAGGCAGCCAATCAGGACCCTCCAGGTGTTCAATATTAGTGGAAATCCCTAACACATCCAATAGAATTACAGAAAGCAATTTACAAAAGATGCTCTCAGTTTACGAAACGAAATTTAATTTAAATAAAATAAACTGTGAGTTATGCATAGAAACGATTCACCAATTGATTCAAAATTTAACACTTCTTCTGGCTGTTCCTATACAAAGACATGCATTCTGAACATAAGTCATATACATCACATGATTCATGAGTGCACAAGACCTTCCCCATCCATATATTTATATAGTTTTTCAATAAATTAACACATTCACATTGAACATATGTCCATATACTTCCTCCACAGCACTCACGCATAAGAGGTCGTTAAATAATCACTTTCGAAGTAGACACTATAACATCAACAAGCTATTGTAATCAAAGCAAAGAAATTACAGAAAAACACTTTAAATGGACAACTCTGTTAAATCGTTAGAGACTGCAAGTGATGGCTGAACCCAGGTCTGACATTTTAGAATTTGGTATAACTGATGTCCACTGTATTTTCAAAACGTTTATAGTGCCGTTACCAAAGCGAACAGAAAAATCAAGAGGTATGAATAACAGGGAAAGAAACACACAGAAAGGTCTGTTCTCAGGAACGATTTAAATAAAGTGATACGCCTCTAAGATTAATCCTGCCATTCGTCCCGCAGTATTTCCTCTTTGAGGAATATCGTCCTGATTTAGGGCGAAACGTCTTATATTATATGTGGTTTAGGGCTATTGTAGTTTGACAAGGATAACCCGTCCTTTATTATATGTGGTTTGGGTTAATTTATTTTGACAGAGATTCGGAAAATTTGCGTAAAATCGAACTTAAGGTGGTTATCCTACTATTTTCAGTAGGCAATTACCTCCGCTCCCCACAGATATATTACATAGGCAACCATCAAACCCTTAATGAATGCAATCCGTTTAATTTCAGACTACTATATTAACTGGGCTATTATCATTGTAGAGGCGGCATCGGTATTTAATCGCATTATACCAACAGCACTTATGTGAAAAGTTGACAGATTACACCAGCTGTGTAACGGTATAACTCATAAGTTGCGCGAAATCTGAAAAATCAATTTTTGGAAGTTTGTTAGCCATTTCAATTTTTGGTGACAATAATCAACATGAAAAAAGCAGATGATGAACGGAGGAATTAAGCTGTCATCGAATCCAAATATTTTGGGGCTTAAGGTGAGAAAGAAAAAAAAATACCAGCCAAAATTTATTGGAGTAGAACACTGAGGCAACTTTATTTACGAAAACCTCAAAGTGTTCATCTCATTTTCACTACCATTTGCATCTTCAAATACTGAGGTAGTAAGACAAAAGCAATGGACTTAACGACACCCTTAACGGGAAACCTCTAGCAAATATGAGAATTCTAGAAAACAATTACTCGATTTCAGATTCCAATTGTGTCATGCTAAATGCAGCGAAAAGATGTAAAAGTAATACTTCATATTCCGGTCCTGTAAATCTATGAAGCCTAGGGATAATGCAGATAGAACCTAGGATAAACCGAAAATCGGAGGTGGAAACACTAAACCGCGTCCCCAGAAGTTTTGATGGGACACGAAAAGGTCCCATATTTTCTTGGTACCGTCTTCCTGGACTACAGATCCGGCTTTTCTTGTTCTGAGAAACGCTGGATCGGCACTTATCTCACTTATTGCTGTAATTATTTAGAGATTACTGTGAACTATGGACACAGATGAAGTTTGCCTATTTTAATGATGGCAGTTGATGTGGTGTGGTATTATTAAGCCTAAACGCAAATGTTCTTTTTCTTCCAATTTAAAGGATAAAAAATGTCCTTCCTTGAAGAGACAAAGCTTAATGATGAAGCTCACTGTAAAATCTGCTATGCCACATTTTCGACTGCGCATGGGGAAACTCGGATATTGTTCACCATCTTGAATGAAACAAATTGTGATGTTACAAAATAGAAGTGATGTTGCTATTCAATGGAAAGTTGGAAATTGAGATTTAACTAACTGTTTTATCAATCACAATTGGCGTAAGAATCCTGGATTGACCATTGTCATAAAATATTGCATTATGAGATGTGAATAGTTTTTACTTGCGGTTTCGCGTGGCTTGAGGCAGTCACAACTAGCGTGCTATTGATTAAGAAGTTGCGTTATCGTCTTTCTAATTACTTCATGATCGTAGATACGATCATACCCGGTAGTGAAGTTATTGTTATGACAAAAAAAATTTCCTAAGGGACCAGAAAGTTCTTAAGGGCGCAAAAACAACTGTAACATCACACAAAAGAGAAATTCAATATTAAAGCTGATGCAAGAAGACGATAAAACAGTTTTCTTTTTATCAATGTAACACGCACATTGGACTGCTGATCTTGGAGTCTGTAATATTAGCAAAATGCATAATTAAAATGAAAATAATACTGAGGAGATAATAGAAATGAGCACTGCTAAATGATTCAGTATTCCCAGAACAAATATTTATTATAACTAAAACATATATCGTACCTTAAGCTTAATACTACAATGACGGTAGATTTTTATGTCCATATCATGTCCATTGAGCGCTCTTTTATATGGCCATTGTCTTCTTTGAGTCGCTCGTGCGTCGTCACGGTAAGTTATAACAGTTCTTTACACTTCACTCAAACTTAGACATAACACGTTTTTATACATTTAGTAAAAAAATAGATCAGACTGCCACAAATCTGCGTCCGTCTTACTTCAGAAAAACAGTACAAGTCTTCTTAGCGCTCCAGGCTTCATTTGTTCTCCATCGAACAAAATAGTGAAGGATCGTATATCTATCCGTATTTTTCTGTTTTTATTGCCGCCCAAAGACGACAAATTACATCATTAGAAAATTCCACCGTCGCTATGCGACGCCTCATTATACATTAATCATAATTTACAAACAAGTATTTGCCTTCTGGCTGAAAGTATTAACTACTCGTATTTGCTGTTTTAATGAAGTCAAAAATAGCGAATATCTCATTGCCTCCCATGAGGAGAGAGGGAATGCCGAAGGATTACCTCGATCCTCATGTCCTCATGAGATATTCGTGATTTTTGGTGTGACATTTACATAATGTTACTGGCGTACTATGTACTTAAATTGAAATTACATTTATAAACATATATCAGATATTTATCATTTTTCAAAATAAAGTTTTTCATTCTTTGTTCATCAGTCATTTCATTCCATAATACCAAGATTAACATTTATGTGCATATTTAAGTTTGGTTCATATTTGCTTATAACAATAAGTGAACGTTCATTTCGCTCTTCATGGGATAGAATTCAGAAATTACTTTCTCTTGAGCTTAACAACTAATACATGAGTGCAGTGAGTGCTTATTTTCACTAAACTAGAGTGGACAATGTTCGAGCATCTGTTGGCTCATTGTGGTTCAATTACAGTTTAATAACGTAGCACTACACTTCGTGATACTTTCACTTTCTGTGTTAGCTGTCTACGGCGTTCATCATGCAGTACATCTGTCCTTTCCACTGTGGTGCCAGGAATTCAAGTGGCTTCCCGGGTTTTTATTTACAATATGAAACAGAAGAAGTGGAAAATTATTAGTATGACTTACAAGCTACTGGATACATTTGTTAAGGATCGGGACTGGTCTGGAGTTTAGGGTCTTCCTATAGTGCAAATTCATTTTCTTTGTCCATCAAGAGACAGGATTATAATTCATTTTAGCAGTGTTCAGGAGTGCCGGTATTAATGGCTTTAAGGCCTGAGTAATCTAACAATCTACTTCTCACTCATCTTAACTTCAACTCAAGAAAATTGCTTAATTTACATATGAAAATGTAGTCACACAAGTGTACAAATGTCTTTCCTCCAGTACGTACGATTGAAGTCATGGCGGTTAGCAGTTTAAAGTTTGGATTGTTTCGTCACCCACACGTCAGCCACTCACAGCGGCTGCACAGTGTTGCGTGAGCTCCAATACTTAGTATCCGTTCGCGCTCAGGCTGTAACAGAGCTGCTGGTCGCCGATTGCTCCCTTTTTTTTTTTGTGAACTTCGTATCACACGAGTGCATCGATACAAACACCTCGCGCGCGTTTCCCATCGGAGGAGCCGGACACTGAAGTTGCCTCCATACTTCTCTGTCAACTGCCTCCCATGAGGCTCACAGGTAAGTGACGACGAATGTTTTAGCTGTCGCTGCACTTAGAACAACACTGAACTTTGCGTTGCACCTGTTGTCGTAGCCTTGACTTCTTTTTTTACACTTGCAGTACAACACTACCACTAGTATACAGTGAACAGTTATTTTTATTATGCACGTCGCACTTTAGTGTACATCTTCACACAGCATTCGTGCTTAGTTCCTTCGCCGATGGAGTTCATTTACAAAACAATCAATTTTGCAGGTTTCCTCCATTGGTACAGAAAGACTTATATTCTACTATTTACAAAATATCACTTACGAGCTAATATTTACAATTAATGGTCATTCCTTTTGTTAAGTCCAGTGAACAACTGCTTTATGAATGGACTCATTATATCTCAAGGTTTACTTTCACTAGTGAACCTAAAAATATTCTTTCAAACTTTCTTTTAAGTGCTCATCTCCTCATTATGAAAACTACAGGTTTCGCAACACTCGTTGCATTTATTCTTTAGTGCACCCAAGATCATTTTCTACTGCCACGCAGCATATCTACTACTTAACGAGTACACATTTAACGCTGAATCTTTTTTTTTCTTTTTGTGCTTTCCTTTGTGCTTGCCAATTTTTTTTTATATTTGAGGGCAGACTGGATAACAATAGTTCTCCCTCTTTGCTTCATGTACTCAGCAATCGTTCTCTGTTAAAAAAAATAGGGTAACGCGTGTCTACTATTTTTTTTTTGCATGAATGGAATTACCGACAGTTCACTGGGTTTACGCAACCAGTCCATAACAAACATTACCAAAGCTAGCGAAGTTCATCACGCTACGTGTCTCATTTCTCATAAGCACTGCTTTGCTTCGAAGCACACGTGCCTTTTACAAGTCGACCCTTGGTCTGGGTTAATGAACCAGGATCAAAAGGAACGGGCACAAGGAAAATGGATTTCATAAGAGGAGTGTCTTAGGAGACATTTTTGCAATAAAATCTGCATGTAAATAAAATTATCTCAATAAACATAGGCACATATACAAACTTCAACCTCCTTCCTTACAGCATGCTTTGCCACTTCTACGTCTTACTCAGGTTATAGTCAATATTAAGTTTAAATATCACTGCATTGCTTGTTCTTTAGATTAGCCTTCAATTAGGGTATTGAATGGTCGCTAGATTACACTACAGATCTTCTGAAGACCTTAATTGGACTTATTTGTGATACAGGGGGCTTGCTGTGTGGTTATTTAGTACCTCGATTCTACTGAAATCAATTCGTCAGCTAACATTCCTCATATACTCTTTACATTGGGCTCAGATCACAGGGAAATAGTTTACTTTCATAGCAATTAGTGGCCTCGTGGAGTACTTACGCTACATTATTGATGCTTCATGGTTTGCCTCTATTTGTACTGTATTTCACCTAACTTAGTTTACTACAGCTTATTGTCTCCTTGCGTGAACACATGTGGGTTACCACTTGTTTTTCCATTTAACAGCACGCTTTAACTGAACTTTAAGCTATTTCTTCTACTCCTGTCCACTGTCTGGACTGTTTGAACATGTACCCTTTTTTTTTTTTTTTTTTTTTTTTTTTTTTTTTTTTTTTAAGCAGGTAATTTGGGCTTTTACAACAGAACTTCAAGTACTTACATTACTAAAAATAAATAAATCTGTAAATCTTCTTGTACCTTGAGAGAAGTGCTTATTTACGCATCCTCCTCCATTTCTCCATTTCTCACCTTTACATATTTATATAGCTCCGGGCAATCGCCTCGCAAGCACTTTTTTTTTCTTAATACTAACTTAAAATTAAATTGAAATTCTTGGTGCAACCCCAATTTCCTGCTTCAGCTTGTTGAAGAAATATCAGTTCAATGTCCATCACTACAAACAATTTTTTCACACATAGCATTTAATACTTAAAGTTTACATGTAATAGCCGTTACCATGTAGTCAGAGCGCTGTTCAACACAATACTTATCATTAACAGTTCACACAAGGAAATTTCCAGTACGCAAGAGGTAAGAAACCAAAACAGATGCTATCTGCAGTTGAGGCTGTGTCTGTAAACTAATTCTCTGTTTCAATGGACCAATCGCTCCCGATATGGAGCAGCCCTGAATCGGCAATGATAAAACTTTTGAAACAGAAGACACCTGTCTGAAGAGACATGATGACATCACATTGATGTTTGCTCCTGTATCAACAATGGCTGTGACAGGAATGTTAGTAATAGAAATCTTAATCGAAGCCTGGACCTGTTCATCATATATGTCATTAATGTCTTGAGCTTCTAGGTCAGGTGCAAGGTCATCTCGTAAGTCGGTCTCATGGTCGTACCGTATCGCATTAACATACTCAGAATCAGAGTATTCGTTAGTACCCCCACTGGAACCGGCAGCGACCTCTAGGAGGCTGAAAGGCGCTGCCTCTAATTTTCCGCAGGATGTTTAACCTGTTTGTCATTCATGGCCTTAAGTGTTTGTTCCGTTTCATATTGGTGCTGGTTATGTGGTACAAATGCCGGTGTAAAGGGGTCAAATCCACTGGGTGCATTCACTTGTGAATAGAATACTTGAGAAGGCTGATGTCGCCCGATCTTTTGGTTGCCGGCAAAACCATTTCCTTGTGAAGGAAAGTTCGCATTTGGTGCCATTTGAAAATTGTTCCGCGGTCCTCTATTCTGTGAAAAGTTGTTCTGATGTGCTGGGTGGCCTCCGCCTTGCCCATGCCACTTGCTATTTTTCGACCTATAACTTTGATTGTACACTGGCCCATTTGAAAAATTACCAATCGTTTGTGGAGAATTTCCATACTGCTCAGGCGCAGAATTAAAGGGTGGATTTCCGTACTGATGTTGTACCTGGTGGTTGTAAATTGGGTGGTATCTCTGCTGATTACTGTAATTGGTTTTCTGCTTCCGTTTAAAGTTATTGCCGTTTGCGTTTTGATAACCGCTGGCAGGTTGGTAACAGCGGTCGCAGTAGCTCGCTCTCTCCTTGGGCGCATTGTTGTCCGCGTGCGATGCATTCTGCTGGCTGCCAGGGAAGAATTTGCCGCTGCCAACCTTGGAGCGCACATCCTCGCTAATTAAATCTAAGGAATCCAGCACAGAAAGGAATACATCCGTGTCTTCTTCGGACACATTTACTAATTTCTCTCTAATATACACAGGGAGTTTGCTTTTGAGAATCATAATTACGTCCTTGGAAGAAATCGGAGAATCCCAGAATTTAATTTTTGCTAGATACTTCTCAAAGTATCGCCGGAGACTTCCATGCTTCTCATTGAAAATTTCCGCACCATACACCTCCTTCCTTAATCTTTGCTGTACCCCATTACTCCAAAATTTTGCCAAGAACATTTTCTCAAACTCTTCATAATTCCTACACGTGTCTACCATTTCCGTTCCCCATAATGCTGCATCACCAGAAATAAAGCCAGTGACGAACTGAATACGCTGTCTGTCTGTCCAGCTCCTGGGAAATATGCCGGAAAAATTCTTTAGGAACACGATGGGGTGTATTTCACGCTTCTGCGGATGAAAAACAGGAAAAGTGCGATGCTTAATCACACTTTCCTCTTGCATTAAACTCACAATTGTGGGCGGATCATTTAGTTTCCCTACTCGGGACTCAACAGGACTGTTGTTTTGCATGTAATCAGGCGGTGAACGATAAGGAGTTGACTGACATTCGTCACCGTCTAAAGAGTTGTTCCCTATAGTTTGCGTATGTGTGTGCGGATTTTCTACCCAGTTTCTCAGCATTCGGACTTCGTCCACTTCTTGCTGCTTCCACTCGGGAAGATCCCGTGTAAGTGTCCTCCGAATCTGTCCCAATTGAGAAACTACTGTGTCTCCCGACTTACCAGGAGCAGCTAAGATTTCATAAGTTACATCCTTGACAGTCTCCCTAAGCTCCTCCCTGACCTTCTTTTCGATAAAAATATCTTTACCCTTTATCCATTCACTGTAGTGTTCCGACAATGCCTCCGCGTGTGCTTTCACGGTGCTCTTAACCTGTTCTTCGATATTGATTGAGTCTATCTGCCTCGACAGATCCTCTACTACACCTTCAATGTCAGATACTGCATTTCTGAGTTTATTTCTTTGGTAGCTGCCTGAATTTTTGTGTTTAATGTTCCAGATACTTCAGCTATTTCACTTTTCACCTGTTTCTGCATTTTCTGAATTTGATCACTGATCTTAGTTTGCACCTCACCCAAATGGGTATTTAATTCAGCCGTAATTTCTTTATGCAGATCTGTTTTGATTGTGCCTAGCTCTGTTTTTAATGATTCGCTTACAGCATCTAGTCGCGCGTTAACAGTCTCATTTTGTGTTTTTATAGTCTCATTTTGTGTTTTTATATTCTCATTTACTGCGTCAAACTGTTGTTTCAGCATTTCCATTAACGCACCGAGGTCATTTGTAGCTGCAGCGGGACGAGTTTGGACTTCAGGGTCACTTTCCCCTGTTACAGACATGGTTAGTTCAGTTTCCACACGGGAACCTACCGTTCGCGATCGTAAAGGGTATGGAATACTATTAACGTCTTCACTCCCGTCTCCTGTTGTCACCTGTCTCTGTTTACTATCTGCCATTTTCGTCAGTAAATCAGGTGCTACGCAAGGCTTTCGTCGTTTGTCAGTGACGTGGTGAGTCCGCTAAGAGCACCACTCTCGCGTGAGCAACAAATGAAATTCTATCTGGCGAGAAGACAAGATGGAACCTAACCGTTTCAGACAAATGAATGAAGATGCTCTTCACTGCAAATTGCGCACACTATCCACCATGTTGAAAATGCAATACAGGTATACTAACAATGGGGAGAAATAATTTCTATTATCAGACTACGAAGAATTTTACTTTGAAAGATAAAATAAAGCAGATTTTCTATAGCGGGAAGGAGATAGAAAGGATGTGGATCGACTTGGAAAAGCAACGTTGCTACTGAAGCACTACACTGCGTATGCAAAATTCTGACTTACTTTTTGATGGCTTGAATACCGCTATGTTGTCTCAGCAAATTCACGTCTCTTTTCTCTTCTTTTCTCTCGGTAATTAAACTGCATTATTGACCGTTATTCTCACAGAGAGACGATGTGTACATGAAACGACAGAACATTTATTAACACAAGCACATAGAAAATTTTCCAAGTATTTGAACTAATTTTTGGTCAAGTCTCTGTTCGGGCGCCAAGTGTGATGTTACAAAATGGAAGTGATGTTGCTATTCAATGGAAAGTTGGAAATTGAGATTTAACTAACTGTTTTATCAATCACAATTGGCGTAAGAATCCTGGATTGACCATTGTCATAAAATATTGCATTATGAGATGTGAATAGTTTTTACTTGCGGTTTCGCGTGGCTTGAGGCAGTCACAACTAGCGTGCTATTGATTAAGAAGTTGCGTTATCGTCTTTCTAATTACTTCATGATCGTAGATACGATCATACCCGGTAGTGAAGTTATTGTTATGACAAAAAAAATTTCCTAAGGGACCAGAAAGTTCTTAAGGGCGCAAAAACAACTGTAACATCACACAAAAGAGAAATTCAATATTAAAGCTGATGCAAGAAGACGATAAAACAGTTTTCTTTTTATCAGTGTAACACGCACATTGGACTGCTGATCTTGGAGTCTGTAATATTAGCAAAATGCATAATTAAAATGAAAATAATACTGAGGAGATAATAGAAATGAGCACTGCTAAATGATTCAGTATTCCCAGAACAAATATTTATTATAACTAAAACATATATCGTACCTTAAGCTTAATACTACAATGACGGTAGATTTTTATGTCCATATCATGTCCATTGAGCGCTCTTTTATATGGCCATTGTCTTCTTTGAGTCGCTCGTGCGTCGTCACGGTAAGTTATAACAGTTCTTTACACTTCACTCAAACTTAGACATAACACGTTTTTATACATTTAGTAAAAAAATAGATCAGACTGCCACAAATCTGCGTCCGTCTTACTTCAGAAAAACAGTACAAGTCTTCTTAGCGCTCCAGGCTTCATTTGTTCTCCATCGAACAAAATAGTGAAGGATCGTATATCTATCCGTATTTTTCTGTTTTTATTGCCGCCCAAAGACGACAAATTACATCATTAGAAAATTCCACCGTCGCTATGCGACGCCTCATTATACATTAATCATTATTTACAAACAAGTATTTGCCTTCTGGCTGAAAGTATTAACTACTCGTATTTGCTGTTTTAATGAAGTCAAAAATAGCGAATATCTCATAATGTAAGCTAGCTTCTACTGCAACTGTTGCAACAACTTCTTAAGTCAATGATGTCTTCGTCAAAAATTAGTGGGTAAGTTTGTTTCACGGATCATAAGAAATTCTTATGCTGATTTTGTGAAACATGTATTTAAAAATGTAAAATATTGCCAGCATAAACATTCTTTATTAAAGGTTTATAATGAAATCATATCCGTGATATTAAGGATAATAAAGATTTTACATTAATTATAATAACGAATTACAATATATTATCATTAGATTTGATCTGATAGTTAACTAATTGCTGTAAGGAATTATGTTAAAAAATGGTTCAAATGGCTCTGAGCACTATGGGACTTAACATCTGAGGTCATCAGTCCCCTAGAACTTGGAACTACATAAACCTAACTAACCTAATGACATCACACACAGCCATGCCCGAGGCAGGATTAGAACCTGCGACAGTAGCCGTCGCGCGGTTCCAGACTGCAGCACCTAAACCGCTGGGCCACATCGGCCGGCTATTACGTTAAGATGGGCTCTATAAAGTGAGAAGCATACATGTTACAGGTATTAGCTTTAATTCCTATCGATACAGAATGGGTGAATAGCAAGAATGGATAAATAGCAGACGCGTAATTTATGAAATCCCAGGAAATGAAGGGCTCACAGTAGCTGCAACTGAGGGAACCCTTATATACCATACCGTGTCGTAATCTTAGCTACAATTCCATGGAGTCCACAACAAAAGTCATTAAAAACTCTATGGTGTCAAGTTCAGTTGCAAACGATCCAAAGATGGAGCTGAAACTGAAAATATTAGGAGTCATCTCTATTGCTAGTGAAACTTCTAATATAGTATGTAAAAATGTATTAATACCTCTTAGCGTTTTAAGTCCTTGGTTGCAAACTACCTCTTATTGAAGATCTTGACCACATAAATTTAGCCATTGATACCAGTAATCTCAGGCCAACAAAGCTTTTTCCTGTATCAGTTAAATACTTTTTTCAGAAAGCGGGGTGAATAAAACAATGCAGGAATTCATACCTATTGGAGATGAAAGTTCTAATTTAATATCTAAAAGGGAATGTTGAAGGAAATGTACGACGGTGATCAAGCTGCTCATAATGGGTTTTATTCCTACGTTTATTTATTCTATAATGTAGCACTTGAAAATTTTATTGCGAGGGGGTGGAGTAGGGGGGAAGCAGTTTTCAGATTATAATTCACTTTATTAGACCAGTTTTAAAAAGGAACACAGTGGAATGGAATAGACCAAGAAAGACGTACGCAACAGATTTGATGCAGCATTTAGAGTGTTGAGGGTAAAGTGCATAATGTCTTGCTTCCCGGGGTCGAGTATAGGACCTGAGTGTTTATTTTCAAAAATCAATCAATATTGGACTTGTAATAAAACAAATGTTTTATGTAGTACTGTTGCAAATGAAAAGTCGCTCAGGCATTTCATATGCAAACTTGTACGACAGATTGTTACGCAATAATCAGTTATGTGCGCAAGTTCACTCATGTAAAAAATACGGAACGAATGAAATTCTACTGCCATGAAAGATTTGGAAGTGCACTTCACTTAGGGTATTAATAAACGTTCTTCCGATGAAAAATGCCTATATTCAGTATCACGTTTCCGTCATCCTCATGTTTTATTCACACAGTATTTCATAAAGTATTGAGCAATCAACTATAGCTTTTTCAGATGTCCCGTATTTTCATGAGGAAAAAATGGCAAGTTCATATGCATAGAGCTGCAGTTACAACAGACGAACATACCTGCATCCGTACATCGCAGGATTGTGGCAGAGGTACTACTTTACAGCTAGCAATTTTCTACGAGTTTCAGTTGTTAAAACACGTATAGTGTATAATTACTGAAGTAACAGCCGTTCCGTTTAATATCCAATTAACGACCTAACGAGGATAATTAAGCCACATACTGTTGTATGCAGTTAGTCGTTGTATGTGTTTTATTGATTTTCAATTAAATAAAGAGCAAATACCCAGCATTAATAGGAACAGACCGAGAGTTCGTTCACTAGACTAGGTCATCTGATTCTATGTTGGTTATTAAAATTATAATTTTTAATTTAAGCTGAATGAATATGACATGCTATATTTAGACAACGCTTAATCTTCTGCATACAGAGGAAGAGCGAAGCCATTCACAATTGTCAAAATAAAATGAGGCCTCAGCACTTCATCTGTGATACAAATAATAAATAACATACCGCACGCTTCGCGAGAGAAAAGAATTATCTGACCCTGACTTTACACAGCGGCAACGAAGTACGTAAGTAACTGAGGGAAGAATTGATTTATTTACATTGTCAAACTGAATGAGAATTAGAACATATCACCGAAAAATTAGATCCTCCATGCCAATCTTCGCAGACTCGTATGTAATCAGAATTGCCATCTGGTGAGAGTATGAAGAACGTCGGCGTGGTAGTGCCGCTCTCCGCCACTGTGCAGCGCTGGTTGTTCTTTGATGAGAAGACCTGTAACGATAGACATCGCAGAACAGTATCTTGCCGCAACATACAGGTTGCGGCGAGATAATATAAAGAACAAGAAATTGCAGGTTTCAGAAAAATAGAAGATCCATTGAGAGAGCACAAATACAGGACGCCGGGTGTAGTCTCCTTCCGAACATCAGAAAGAGACCACAAATGAACAATATCGGCTCCAGCTGAGGTACATAGAATAGGAAAGAGACCATTAGTGATGTGTGACTGCGGTGGTTAGGATCTTTCGAGCATGTGGTGTTAACATGCCCACTCCAAATACAAGTTAAACGCTCCTCCTCCAGAAGAAATGACGTTGCTAATTACGAACGCTGACACATTCTAGTTACTTGACATAGTCACAGACAATATATCTAGAGACGAACTAAACGACTTCGGAGTATATACTACAGGCAGAAATTTACGTATGAGATACGTCAACAGAAGATAAGAGGTGAACGGGAGGGAATAAGGGAATGATGAGGAGTTATGAAACGAGACTATTAGTGTCTTGCGTCATTTCGGAACTGTTCGGGTGGTTTGGAATGGCACTGTGAACGCTAAAGATAGGCTCAACTGTATTTGTGCACATATTCGTTTCTTTGTGTTGCGTCGTATTCGGTGAGCGAATACAGTGCTGTGTAATGGAATTAATAGTGAAGCAAACATGCTGCATTCAAGATTGCAAAAGAGAACTGGAGAATAAACCTGAAATTAATGAATGGCTGACACCAGTTCCTGGAAATGATACTAAGGGTATGTGTCTCTACAGCCAAACTGAATTTTACGCTGTACTGAGCAATACAAAAGAACACGGTGAAACCAAGAAACATCAAATGAGACTTGACATAAAATGGGCGCCGAAGACGTTGACAGTGCAAAAAATTGACAATATTAGACCTCCTAGTAAAGGAGGAGCTTCACTTTCATTGTTCATTGCTGAACATTGCTTGCTTTTCACTGTAGAACATATGGGATAGTTGTGTGAAAATGTATTTTTGACTCTAAATCCACCAAGGACTAACAATTACAGTGAACGTAGTATTAAAACATAATAACTGAAGTATTTGATCCATATTTCAAAGAAGTACTGCGAGCTAATATCGGTAACGAAAAATTTGGTCTGCTTGTGGCGAATCCACTGACGTAAGTGTTTTAAAACATCTAGGAAGTGCAAAAAAGATATTATAGTGAATCACATAAAAAGATCTGTCAATATTTTTATCGCCTACTACTGTCGAAAAAGCCGATGCGCAAGGTCTTGCCGATGCAGTCATAGTAACTTTAAAAGACCACAACCTGGAAATTAAAAATTTGATTGGAATAGGTACAGACAAAGCGTCAGTTAGGACAGGTGTGAATAATGGTGAACATAAAATTTTAAAAACTGATTATGGGCTGCCAGACATCTTACTTGTGCGTTGCATATGTCATTCTTTACACTGGCACTGAGCCACGCTTCAGAAAACACTATACCCCGAGACAGAATATATATGAGAAATCTACAACTGGTTTTGTCTGTCTCCAAGTCGACACGACGACCATAGAAAACATGCGGCCAAGCACCATTGAAAATACTTGAAGTATGTGCTTCTCAATGGTTTTCCATACATCCAGCAGTCTGCCGTATTTTAAAACAATGAGATGAATTGAAAGGCATTTCTCTACATGCGAAACTAGAGAAAATCGTTACATTGTGGAACTGCTCCATTCCATGTACCAAGATCCAAACAATTTGCAGTACTTGACTTATTTAAAAAGCGTATCAAGTGACACCCAAACAGCCATAAAAGCATTTGAGAGTGAAAACTCCGAACCCACAAAATTGCGGAAGACCATTAGTTTTCTTTGGTGATCAGTGTAAAAGAGTAATTTACGCACCTGATATTACCAAGAACGTCCTAACTACATCTATTCAACAAATTTATCTTAATCCTTATACTACACTCGGCTTTGCTAGCGAGTTGGACTTACCTTCGAACGGTACGAAATTGGTGACATAAGTATGCATTGACTTTACAGTGAAGCTTATAAAAGAATTATAAGATAGACCTCCACCCAAGACTGAAATTTTAACCAACATAACCTCATAATCTCACAGACCTAACAAAGGAATTGGGATATTATTATATCAATATATTGGAAGAAATATAATAACAACGGAATAGTATTAACTTCACTGGATGGCGAAAACATCGAGAGTAGAGTCAAGCTTTGGACTGAAGTTCGATCATATAAAGATGTTGGAAATCGAAATCCGTGCAAATAATTGTGCAATCTTGCGTTTACTGTATTGTCATGACACATTCAAATACAGAGGTAGAACGAGTTTTTAGCGACATGAATATGGTCAAATCAGAACTTCGCCATCGCCTTGGCCTTACTTCATTGAATTCTATTTTGATGATCGAAAGAACCTTAAAAAGAATGAATATACAATGTTTTGACTACGGGTTGCCAACAAATGTACTAAGACTTATTGGAACCAACAAATCATACTCGTTTAGGAGTATAATTGATAGTAATGCACAGCCATCAACTTCAACTTTGGGACAACTATAACACCCTTTAACCTGTCTAATTGACAATTGTGACGATGACGATGAACAAATCCGTTGTATGTTCTTTTCTGCGCTTATTTTAAAAGACGCTTTTGTAGAAGAGTAAAAGTTTCTGAAAAAAGAATTGTGTATTTTTGTGTTTCAGTTCGTCAACCCTATTAAATTATTTTAGCGACATTTAGCGATTTTTCACGTCAAATCTAGCGACAACTGATTCAGTCTTGTTGGCAACACTGCTAGCGACGCTGTTTCTCAGTCGCTCTCGCAATGTGTCGCAGACAGACATGTCCGATGCGCTAGCGGGCTGTATGATAACTAGAGTTGCGGATGACACTGTAACTTGTTTTGTCGACTGACGAAGACTGATTTCAAAAGCAGAAAAGAGGCCGGATCTCTACAATAGAAAATCAAACGAATACAGTAACAGCACTTTGAAAGAGAAAGTATGGGAAGAAGTGTACTGGAGCGGCATTCGGAACTGGACTGAATTGTCAGGACCAGAAATCAATAACAATGATATTTCATAGTTCACTTACTGTATTCGTTCATGTAAACATCACCATTACTACAATTTAAATTGTGTCATATTGCCAAGCAAGTACACAAAGTCCTTTCATCCATACATGAATTTTTTCATCATTACTAACTTTTCTACAGGAGCGTGTATACAATGTAAATGGCATGTTACTATAAACATAGCTAGGTCTACTTTGCGTCTTCGGGTCAATACCACATTGCCATATCTTATAGGCGATGGCATCTCGGTCGGCGAAAGATTCAAGTCCAGGAAGGGAGGCGTTTTCACAACGAACAACGGCTAGAGTCATGGCACCCAAAATAATCTCTTTCCTGAATATTTCACATATCAGGTCTTCTTCCTCTTGGATCAGAGCATTCCTGAATGCATTCATATGACTCGTCTTGGATTTATATATCATTTCTTCTTACAAAATCATTTAGAATACAACATGATTTTATGATTATCTACGGAAAACTGATATCCACGTCTATAGACCGATGAAATATTCCCCATTTCTTAGCCAGAATCGCAACCATTCGAGGGGCGTTCAATAAGTAATGTAACACATTGTTTTCTCGGCCATTTTCGATTGAGAAAATGCGGAAGTGTGGGATATCATTGAATATTCCGACACCAACTGCCATAGTTTCATATATTTCCGATAGGCGGCGCTATATGGCGTCCGTAACTGTGGAGCGTTCCAGTCAGAGAGCCGTCATTGAGTTTCTTTTCGAGGAAAACCAGAGCATAGTAGATAGTGATAGGGGTTTGCAGAAAGAACGGGCAGTGAACAAAAGCACGGTGAGTCCTTCGGCGAGGCTTGTCATCATCACAACAAGGTCGCGCAGACCTGTCAATCTCCCACATGCCAGTGGACAGCACACAGCTGTGACTCCTACAATGTGTTCGCCGCCACAAAAATGTAAACGAATTGCCGTCCGGAGCGGCCAAGCGGCTCTGGCGCTACAGTCTGGAACCGCGCGACCGCTATGGTCGCAGGCTCGAATCCTGCCTCGGGCGTGGATGTGTGTGATGTCTTCACGTTAGTTAGGTTTAAGTAGTTCTAAGTTCTAGGGGACTGATGACCTCAGCAGTTAAGTCCCATAGTGCTCAGAGCCATTTGAACCATTTTGCAAACGAATTGGGATTCCCCACGACAGTGCAAGGCCTGACAAAAGTCTGTGCACCTGATAGGAGCTGATAAAACTTCATTGGACTGTTGTTCCTCATTTGCTCTATACCCTGGACTCACACCTTCCAACATGCAATTGTTTGGCCCAATGAAGGATGCACTCCATAGGAAGTGGTACATGGATAATGAGGTGGTTACTGATGCAAAAAGTATTGACTTGGACGTGGACCAGTATTGTAGTACCCTACAGGCATACAGTCCCCCCTCCCCCCCCCCACCCCGTAAAGTGGCGTAAGCCATTCGCATTGAACGGAGATTATGTTGAAAAATAAGCAGAATGCATGTAGATAGTGAAACGCTTCATATCCTACAAAATTAAACTGCTGAAATTCGTCTTCCACATCGTGAGAGAATATTTGAGGATTCGGTCTTTTATAGAAGCTGAATTTCTTGAATACATCGGAATCCCCACAGGCGCTGTATGAGACCACGTCCATCACAGTGAAACAGCAGCTAGCGTGTACTAGACCCAAAAGTACTGACCAAAAAATATTCCAATGATTATAAAATTCCGATCCACTATTAACGGATTTCTTCAGGCTTGCATGTTTTCTGTCCACAGCACCAACGCAGTTTGGAAAGTCAGTATAGTCTCCATCGGAACATCAGAGACTACGAACGAATCCTATAGTCACCACCAAAGGTACAGTTAATTTGGGACAGAACACAGCCGTTTATAGCAATAAGCACATAAAATAGGTAAGAGATTAGCACTGTGTGACTCCGGTGATTAGTATCTTCTGAGCACATTGTGTTAACATACCCACTCCAAGTGCAAGCTAAGAGGTATGATGCCCCTCTGGGCGCAATGACGGTGCTAATTGCAAACGCTCACACATCCTAGTTACTTAATACAGCCACAAAAAATATACCTAGAGACGAACTAAAAGAGTTCAGAGTAGGTACTAGAGGCAGAAATAGACGTATAAGGGATGTTAACAGAAATGGTGAGTGGGAAGGCATATGCGAATGATGAGGAGTTAGGATGGACGTCGTGGTGTCTACAGTGCTGGTTTAAGGACCAAGCTGCACAAGCCGACGCTTGGGGCTCCAAATTGTGAAGGGCGGCAGACGCATTAGAATTGTAAGATTTATATACTGGGCGCATCACACACTTTGTAGCGGCGCTTTGTGGGGTCAGAATGAGAGGGGCTCCCAATTGCAAGCTTTATATTACAATGCTTATCACTGTTACCTGCAAAAACTAACTTGGGTGAAAGGTGAAGAGGGAAAAGGAGGAGGGCGGTTGCAAAATAAGAAGGCGCCTGTGTGGAAGAATTTTCTACAACCGGTGATGTTTGTCGATGATGAGAGAGTGATCAGTTCACAAGTAATGTAACAGCAGTGTGTGGTCCGTGAAGTGTTGAGTTGCATCGGTTAATAAGAGCGTGTGTAATTGTAACTTAGTTTATTATACATATGTTAGTTATTGGTAACAGCATGGTATTGTTATTTAGTAAATTATTCTCATACATCGATGTTCTTATACTTTACTCAACAAATGGACGGTAAAGTACAATTTAAAATGTATCAAATTAAATGTATGGATACAATAAATCCAGGAAACGAGCAGTTGGTTAAATTTTAGAGCATTGTCTCTCTCAGCTTAGGAAGTACTCGAAAGTGTACCGAGGCACCTGCAAACCGAAGCATAGCAAGAAAAATTTACATAAGAAATAACGTAATAAGCTCTTTCACTTTGATTTGTCCCTCTATCTACCCTCACTTTAAACTATTTTTTTCCAATTATGTTATCTTTACGTCATTAGCCAACTACAATTTACCTCTGTCTGCTAAAGAGATCCATAAAAGTAGTCAAGAAATAACATTTAATTTAGTTTTACTCAAACACCAATCAACTTAAAAACCTAAATCAATACAAAGAATAGCCATAAAAATCAAAGAGTAAAACCAATTGTTCGTCCGCTTCTCGCCACAGAATAATGCTGCGCTTCACAATGTTTTCACAGATGATCTTCTGGCGACTCCCACACATGTATATTTATAACAAAGCTATATCATATAAATTACTATCTCAATATTGCATAATTATAGTGTTTTAATATGCAGAAAATTTCAAATCTACTCGATGTTTTCTACAATCTGCTGTAGAAACAGAGGATGGTAGGTTCCATGATTGTAATAAATAAATAATAGTGAGAATAATAACAGTTCAGTTGTTTTCATGTTATGTGAATCTATATGTGACAACTCACAATGAAGAACATGTCAGTTGGTTTGCATGTCTATATAGTTTCACCATAGAAGTGTAGCTGCATGCTGACTATTTACATAAAGAGAACTTTACTCAATCGTTTTTACAATAACGTTTTACTACTCTGAGCCAGTCGATCGCAGATACAATCAGATTTTCACCTGTGGAGTAGAAGTAGTTCTGTAGTACAAATGATTAACAGTTTCGAGAATACCGATATTTATGGTTGAATAACAAGTACTTTGTTTTTGTTCTACTGATTTATGTTTATTTCTAACTAGTTTTCGGCTTATTAGGCCATCTTCAGGGAACAACTGACTATTGCCTGCAAGGGACACTAGTTCATGGGTAACCAAACATTATAAGCAAACATACAATTCACTTGCACAGAATGTTGTGCACCAAACTTGTTTTTTAACGTTGTAATTACACTTTACGCACAACTTGTTTTAAATGCTACAAACGTAAGTAAATAGTGCTCAGTTACACAGTTCTCAGTCAATTTCACGACCTCACAAACTATGGCATCATAGCCATATAAGGAGTAATACTGTAATATTGTGTACTTCAATTATTGTTTTTAATATTATCAATTGTGCAACTTGTGCTAACAATGTTAAACATCTTCCATACACATGGTTGCCTGAGATCTAAAGTTCCTTTTAGACCATAGTCAGGTGTTTCCTGAAGATGGCCCAGTAAGTCTAAAACTAATCTGAAATAAACAAAAATCAATAGGACATAAGCATTTAATCGTTATTCAACCTTAAATACCGATATGCAATTGTTCTACGAAGAAATAACAGAATAATCGATAAATAAGTTTTAAAATAGTTTTCTACGCTGGTCAGCACAGTTAATTCACAAGAGAAGTGGTCCAAATTCGAATGGCTACATAAGCTGTCTTCCGTGCAAGAGTGGCCTAGTCGTAGTTTGCCCATAGTGGCGGCCATATTTGTTACTATTATATCTGCTAGAGTACGAGACACTATCTTACAGGACATATGGGTACACAGAGATCAGTGATGATACACAATTTCAGTTTACTCCAGGTCATCGTAATATGTAGAAGACACCAAGAGAATAAGCGGCGGAGGCTTTAGCACAGCAGGACTAAAACTATCTTGTGACAGCTTGTATGACAGATCTTATCTCCGGCTTGCTGTCTGTTGCTCGGCCCTTATGACTTCCCGCTGACGCGATTTACCAGGTGCCGGAGGTGTCGTTTATAATACATTAACGTTGTCGACCTGACCCTTAGACGACAGAGGTAGAGTATTACTAGTATTTTATTTACGAATTCTTCCATTGCTTTTAGTTTGTGATTAGTTTCTCGCAATAAAACTCATAAAATATTGACTGCTGAATCACCCTGAAATTTGATACACATAATGTAAATGAATGAAACTCTGAATGAATCGATGTGTGAAAAGTGAGCCAATTTTCTGGTGTTTCATCTCCAAAAACAGCAATCACACACAGGGCAAACATTAATGAACTCAGGCGTTTCAAAATATTTAATATATGTGAGCTCCCTTCAGGTGGATAGAAAGGCACAGTCGTGTACACTGAACATTTAGTTTTATATATTTCCTCTTCCCTCTGTGCTATTGTAATTGTTAATGACGTATCCTGTCTTCTGCCTGAGTTCATAAACTGAAAGGCCCATTTGCTGAAAACCGATCAATTTTTCTGCGTGTTTCTTATACTGTTCCTGCTGTCACGGCATTTCTAGTGGGCTTCATTTCACTGAGAAAATACTCTAACTGTAAAATCCGATTCGTTCCATATCACGGGAAGAGACTCAGTTACAATGAATGTATCATATGAATAACTTAACTAAACCCAGGTTAACAAAACAGTTGAGCTGAAAACGAGAGCCTCCTGGAATCCCAACTGTGGCTAACACGGAAGCTCATTTTTGCAGATGGACTTGAGCAATTCCAGCAGAACAATGCGACTCCCCACACGTCCAGAAATGCTGCAGCGTTCCTCCAGGAACACTCTTCTGAGTTTAGACACTTCCGCTAGGCACCAGACTCCCAAGACATGAAAAGCATTGAGCATATCTGGGATACCTTGCAACGTGCTGTTCAGAAGAGATCTCTACCTCATATTCTTACGGATTTATGGACAATTCTTCAGGATTCATGGTGTCGATTCCCTTCAGCACTACTTCAGACATTAGTCGAGTCTATGCCATGTGTTGCTGTGGCACTTCTGCGTTCTCGCGGGGACCTACACGATAGTAGGCCGGTGTTCCAGTTTATTTCGCTCTTCAGTCTAGAAACAATAATAAACCAGATACTCGGTTTATGAAGAAGCAATTTTTGTTTTACCTTGTGCTACTGACGAAGATTTAAGTAAGTGTTTAATGAATGATTAAAGTTGGATATCGTGAATCCCAATCGTCGTGCAGGTGGTTCACACGAAAGCCCTTTCGTGTGAATCAGCAGCACAACGATTGGGATTCACGATATTCAGTTTTAAGGCGCTCTATGATAAGATCGATGATTAGAAAAAATTGTAGGGGCTTGTAGATGGCAAAATGAACTGACAAAACTGGCTGCTTTCAAAATTAAATAAAATATCTTAAAGGGTACGGCTGTCGGTAAAGTTTTTTGAATTGAAAAGTACGTATCAGCCGACGTCCCTTGGCCGTAATGGACCAACAGAGACAAACCAGAAACGTTGTTAGGTCCCTCAGAGGGACAAAAACTTCTCTATTCACAAGGAGAGGCTTCCAGATTGTATCCTGGATGTTGAAAAGCCGATTCTCCTGGACTTCTACAGATGTGTGGTCTTGGCAAAACCCAGAATCCAAATGACTTTCTGAATTCAGTCATGAAACGATGCCCTAAAACTACATTTTCACTTGCTACCGTTGTCAGAATTGCAAATTATGATGTAGTTCTTGTATTTAATGACAGAAAGGTAGGGACAATGAAGATCTCAGTGAAAATGGAATTTGAGATGGGAAATTTAACTCAAGGCATCTTGAGAAAAACAGATTTACAGCACCTCTCTACAGCTGATAAATCAATTTAGATGTGACAAAGGGAAGGGGGCAGAAGACCAGAAACCAGAAGATAAGCCTTCAAGGGAAAGAGAAGCGCCGGCCGAAGTGGCCAAGCGGTTATAGGCGCTGCAGTCTGGAACCGCGAGACCGCTACGGTCGCAGGTTCGAATCCTGCCTCGGGCATGGATGTGTGTGATGTCCTTAGGTTAGTTAGGTTTAACTAGTTCTAAGTTCTAGGGGACTAATGACCTCAGCAGTTGAGTCCCATAGTGCTCAGAGCCATTTGAACCATTTTGAAAGAGAAGCCTGAGTACAAATCTGGAGAACAGGTGACGTAAGAAAGATTTAATAAAAACGTTAATTTGAACTTCAAATTGCATTTCCTGAAAATAATCTTTTTTAAAGTTTATGCGACTTTTTCTCGGAATCTCTGAAATTTGAATTACAAAAATTTGTACACTTATACCTATAAACTATATAATGTTGTCTCAAGAGTAAATACGAATATCGTGAGTGTTAGCTGAGGTATGGAGCAAAGTGCTTGGAATGTTGCATGAATTTTATATAACAGAATTATAATTAAGGAATTATTAAAATTCTCTTCTTCTACATTGTCAAAAAAACCTCATGAGAGAAGCTCACCGTATAGAAAGATATTAAACAGAGAAAATTTCTCAGAAATATCTTGATTAGTTATTGAGAAAAAAAATGTATATATTATTTTTTTGAAAATAATACTTCAGATTCCATAACGGAAGTTAAATGTGTATATAAACCAAGGAACTTAACACTAAATGTGTTAATTTCATGTGAAGAATGGTACAAAATTTTGTTACCGTATCTTGAAATTTGTGGAAATGGTGCATCTTTTAAACTGTGTGTGTCTTTCACAAATGCCCTCCCACCCCTCCCCCCTCAAAGCTACACTATACTAAAATTTTGAACCTGCTTCCAGGCACGAGATGATTTCATTTGCGTGTGCAGTTTCTCTGAATAATTTTAGTCGTCCTGAAGCATTTTTGTTTTGAACGCTCATACCCTGTTGTCCACCTCAAAAACTAATCTAGCTGCTAGAGGTGACTACACAGTTGTCTCTGCTTAAAAAAACGTAATGTTCTAGCGAAATATGCGAAAACTCTGTGCGATTTTGCACAGCACAGTCCAGACTGGCGAACAGCGCTGCAGTCCCGTGGGAAATTCAGGAACTCCCAATCTGTCCCGTGAAAAAACTTCCGTAGCGACAAGGGTAACAATAGAGTTGCAACGAGTGCGGAAACAGTGCTCTGATACCCCCAGGTAAAACAAATTGTTAATACGCTGCAGGAACTAGGTTATAAAATATTCAAGTGAATCCAACAGCTTCCCAAAACGAGAGAAAAAGAATTGTGTTCGTCAGGTCTCCAGCGGAGAAAGCCATAAAACTAAAGGAGTGATAGGTCACGTTAAACGTGGACTGACTAGAAACAACGATGACTCAGCACGCAGGAAATACGTTTCCCAAGCGCATATGTTAATTTCAACTACATAGGCGTTCGTATATTTTTAATTCAGATCAAAGGCAACACACAAATTAAGGTCCCATAATATGATGTCATTAAAGATGGAACACAAGCTATAATCAAGGAAAGGAAGTCGATTACGTCTTTTTCAAAGACAATATTTTCGTGTTTACCTCAAGCGATTTCTGGAAACCACTGTAAACCTAAATCTGAATGGTCGGATGGGAATTTGAAACGCCGTCCTCTCGGAAACGAGTCCAGCCCCTTAACCACTGAACCATTTCGCTTGGTAACTTTGAAATTTGGTGGTACGGAAGAAGCTGAAGGTTAGATGGGTAGATAATGTAACTAATAAAGAGGTACTGAATATGACTGTGAGGAAAGAAATGTGCGGCATAACTTGACTATAAGAAGGAGACATTCTGAGACATCAAAGTATCACGAATTTAGTATTGGTGAGAGGTGTGGAGGGGTAAAAATCATAGAGGGAGACCAGAGATGAATACAATGAACTGATTCAGGATGTAGGTTACATTAGTCATTTGGAGATGAGACTTGCACATGGTAGAATAGCATGGAACGCTGCATCAAACTAGTCTTCGGACTGAAGACCACAACAACAACAACAACAAGTTAAATGTCTTTGGCTCTGCTACTGATACTTACTATATCAGTTATTTTGAGCTCTTTCCTACGCCTCTGATTATGTTCATGACACTCTAGAACCTATTTCAACCCTACACTTATGCAGCATGCAGTTAACTGGTTATTTTTGCAAGTTGGTTAAATACACTCCTGGAAATGGAAAAAAGAACACATTGACACCGGTGTGTCAGACCCACCATACTTGCTCCGGACACTGCGAGAGGGCTGTACAAGCAATGATCACACGCACGGCACAGCGGACACACCAGGAACTGCGGTGTTGGCCGTCGAATGGCGCTAGCTGCGCAGCATTTGTGCACCGCCGCCGTCAGTGTCAGCCAGTTTGCCGTGGCATACGGAGCTCCATCGCAGTCTTTAACACTGGTAGCATGCCGCGACAGCGTGGACGTGAACCGTATGTGCAGTTGACGGACTTTGAGCGAGGGCGTATAGTGGGCATGCGGGAGGCCGGGTGGACGTACCGCCGAATTGCTCAACACGTGGGGCGTGAGGTCTCCACAGTACATCGATGTTGTCGCCAGTGGTCGGCGGAAGGTGCACGTGCCCGTCGACCTGGGACCCGACCGCAGCGACGCACGGATGCACGCCAAGACCGTAGGATCCTACGCAGTGCCGTAGGGGACCGCACCGCCACTTCCCAGCAAATTAGGGACACTGTTGCTCCTGGGGTATCGGCGAGGACCATTCGCAACCGTCTCCATGAAGCTGGGCTACGGTCCCGCACACCGTTAGGCCGTCTTCCGCTCACGCCCCAACATCGTGCAGCCCGCCTCCAGTGGTGTCGCGACAGGCGTGAATGGAGGGACGAATGGAGACGTGTCGTCTTCAGCGATGAGAGTCGCTTCTGCCTTGGTGCCAATGATGGTCGTATGCGTGTTTGGCGCCGTGCAGGTGAGCGCCACAATCAGGACTGCATACGACCGAGGCACACAGGGCCAACACCCGGCATCATGGTGTGGGGAGCGATCTCCTACACTGGCCGTACACCACTGGTGATCGTCGAGGGGACACTGAATAGTGCACGGTACATCCAAACCGTCATCGAACCCATCGTTCTACCATTCCTAGACCGGCAAGGGAACTTGCTGTTCCAACAGGACAATGCACGTCCGCATGTATCCCGTGCCATCCAACGTGCTCTAGAAGGTGTAAGTCAACTACCCTGGCCAGCAAGATCTCCGGATCTGTCCCCCATTGAGCATGTTTGGGACTGGATGAAGCGTCGCCTCACGCGGTCTGCACGTCCAGCACGAACGCTGGTCCAACTGAGGCGCCAGGTGGAAATGGCATGGCAAGCCGTTCCACAGGACTACATCCAGCATCTCTACGATCGTCTCCATGGGAGAATAGCAGCCTGCATTGCTGCGAAAGGTGGATATACACTGTACTAGTGCCGACATTGTGCATGCTCTGTTGCCTGTGTCTATGTGCCTGTGATTCTGTCAGTGTGATCATGTGATGTATCTGACCCCAGGAATGTGTCAATAAAGTTTCCCCTTCCTGGGACAATGAATTCACGGTGTTCTTATTTCAATTTCCAGGAGTGTATTATGTGGTGTAAAGTTTTGTGGATTCTCAGATCCCTCTTAGACAAGCAGGGGAAATTTCAACTTCATCGATAGAGTAGCAATAGAGCAGGATTTAAGAAATACTGGACTGTTAGATTTTGTGTATAAAAGCGACAGTTCCCAACTACATTAGCTACCGTAAAGACAGGCCAACCCAAGGCGGAGGAGTGGCCATATATGTAAAAAGAGGGATCCCCCACCACCAGGTATTCTTACCAGCTACCAACAAAATCGAAGCAGTGGCTGTGGAAGTAACCACTGCCACCGGACCCCTAACAACTGTTGCAGTCTACCGACCCCCACATGACCAGATAGATAAAGGAGACATAGCTGCTCTAGGGCAAATTGAAGGCAAACTCATAATAGGGGGAGACTTCAATGCCAAACATCCTGATTGGAATTCTAGAGTAACCTCCAGAGCAGGCGCCAAACTGCAACAACTAGCGCGCGCCCACCACTTCGAAACATGGGGTCCAGTCGAGCCCACTCATTTTCCGAAAAACGGAAGCAGGCCCGATGTGTTAGACATAGCTCTCACTAGGAGGATCGCAGGGTTCGTGGCCGCAAGGACAATCAACAGAATGTCCTCCGACCACAACCCAGTGATTCTGGAGGTCGATGTGGGAGAATGGGTAGCACTCCCACGGTACCAGACGTCGTACAAACGAACAGACTGGGAGCGATACCAAGAAACTGTCGCCTCTCATATCGCTCGCGCTCCGCCACCCACTGCTGAAACAGTAGAACAAGCGCTACAAGACCTAACAGGCACCATCTTGCAGGCAGCGGAAGAAGCCACCCCTCCACAAAGGGATGGCCCACCGCCGCAAATACAGCTCCCGGAACACTTGCTAGCTCAAATTCGACACAAGAACAGAGTGGCAAAAGAGTGGAAGATCACCAGAAATCAGGCCACCAGGAGGCTGCTCAATCGTCTACAGAGAGAGCTGAAGGTAGTGCTCAATGAGCACAGAAACCAGCAATGGCAAAACCGCCTCACAGCTCTCAAAGTAGATGATCATACACAATGGCAAGCGACCAAACAGTTTACAAAACGACGCGCTAGGATGCCGCCACTGCATGGCGAGCGGGGACTGGTCTACAGCCATGCTGGAAAGGCCAACGCCCTCGCCGACTCCTTCGAGAAGCAGTTCCAAGCGGCAGAACCCCAGGATGAAGAGCATGAAGAGGTAGTAAGTCGTCAACTGGCCGTCTTCCTCAATGCCGAGGAGGACCCAGAGGACGAACCCATACTTTTTGCCCCCGAGGACGTGGCAAGAGTAATCAGGTCCCTCCCCACAAAAAAAGACGCCAGGGCACGACAGTGTCACAAACGAGTTAGTCAAAAAACTCCCACCCACAGCGATCACACACCTCGCGAACGTCCTCAACGAGATTACTCGTTCCCGTGTTTTCCCAGCTTGCTGGAAACATGCGGAAGTGGTCGCGATACACAAACCAGGAAAAGACCCTCTATTCCCGCAGCACTACAGGCCGATTAGCCTCTTGCCAACTCTCAGCAAGATCTATGAGCGCCTCCTGCTAAGACCCATACAAGAACATATTACCAGAGAGCAAATTCTACCGGATTTCCAATTTGGGTTCCGGCAGAACCACTCTGCCCCACAACAGGTCATGAGAATGGTTGAAGCAGCCACAGAGGGCTTCAACCACAGAGGCTACTGCGGGATAGTGCTACTAGACGTAGCCAAAGCCTTTGATTCAGTATGGCATAGAGGGCTACTCTACAAGTTGTACACACAAGGGTTTCCCGGGAGCATAGTTCAGCTCATTAAGAGCTATCTCACGAATAGGACTTTCTCCGTCAAAGTAGAAACTGCCACCTCCACCAGAAAGCGTATTCGTGCCGGGGTGCCACAGGGATCGGTCCTGGGGCCCGTATTGTACAGTTTGTACACTGCGGACACTCCAACGGCCCCCCTGGTGCACACTGCACAGTACGCTGACGATACAGCCTTCTACACGAGAAACGCGAACAAGGACCTGGTCATCCGTAGGCTACAAAAGGTTTTAGATGACACAGAAACTTGGGCCCGTCGCTGGCGCATCACGATCAACTCCGAGAAGACGCAGGCAATGCTGATTACCCGCAGGCTCGGAAGGCGCGAACCTCCTCAACGTCGCCCCCTCCACCTTCACCTAAATGGAATCCAACTCCCCTGGCGCAGAACCGCCAAGTACCTTGGCGTAACCTTGGACTCTCGTCTTACGTGGAAACCCCACATAGACGAGGTCCACAGGAAGGTCTGCACCAGAATGTCCATCCTATACCCTATCCTGAACACAAACAGCTCCCTTCCCTGCCCAGTAGCAGTAAATGTGTACCAGGCCCTGATCCGGCCAGTAATGGAGTATGCGTGCCCTGTCTGGGGATACGCGGCAAAGCAGCACCTGGACAAACTCCAGAGGCTGCAGAACCGCGCCCTCAGAAGGGCACTGCGCCTACCTCTTGGATTCCCT
The DNA here is from genome assembly GCF_021461395.2 of Schistocerca americana. Taxonomy (NCBI): domain Eukaryota; kingdom Metazoa; phylum Arthropoda; class Insecta; order Orthoptera; family Acrididae; genus Schistocerca; species Schistocerca americana. The sequence goes on from NC_060125.1 coordinate 388,255,621, forward strand.
ACAGACGACTTGCACGCCGCAGCCGAAATCCCACTCCTGAGAGAGCGTTTCCAGGATCTGGCAAGGGCCTTCTATGAGGGATCTTCCAGATCCGGACACGCGCTCATCCACTCCCTAGGTCGGTACGACATGTCCCGCGATAAGCATAAGCGCCCTATGACGATCTTCGACGATTAAGTCGAAGAGAAAATCCCAATACCCAATCCCTAATCCAGTTCCTTCCCATATAACACCAATCTTTCGCCTACCTCAGGCAAGTACTAGACTCACTCACAACAAACATCACAAGTCACAGACACCAAAAAAATATAGAAAAATCACACACACACGTTCACAGGGGAGTAAAAGCCGAAAGGCTACAAACTCCCCCACACACACTTCCCCAAAGAGGGGAAAGTAACAGATGTGAGGAGCAGCAGATTTTGTGTTGCATTTGAAAGGAGCACAAAGGAACCGGAAGGAATGTTGCTTGGTGAAATCTCCAGGAGTGGAATAAGGATTGGAACACTTCGTGGAAGGCTAAGCCTCGGTCATGAGACTTTCATCATTTCTCACAATTTGAATTTTTAAAGGAGATAGTCACAACTGAAAATGGATTAATTTGCCCCCAAAGAAAACGAATAATTGCGAAACAGTTAATGATATTACTTTGTTTCACAATCTATTTTTTTTGGTAACACTAAAAATTTTGAATTCTTAGTTGAAGCAATGCTGAATGACAATTAGAACTACAGAAGTGACATATAAGGGCAGGAAAAACACTCAGTATTGAATAACTTCTGAATGTAACAAAACCATACAGGTAACAAGTTTGCAGTGGACCCCGAAACAATTCCAGAACAACATGCATTAAAAAAAGTCCCTTCTAAGGGAATGAATTATTTAGTAAAACTACAATTGAATAACAAGTCAAGGGCATAAAGTCCTTAATTTCACAGGGTTGCACCGGAACTAACGATTAAGGGGCCAGACACAATCTCAGGACGTGAGGCACCGAGGAACAAGCGGCTAAAGTGAAACTTCCTGGCAGATTAAAACTGTGTGCTGGATCGAGACTCGAACTCGGGAACTTTGCCTTTCACGGGCAAGTGCTCTATCATCTGAGCTACCCAAGCACGACTCACGACCCGTCCTCACAGCTACAATTCTGCCAGTACCTCGTGTCCTACCTTCAAAACTTAACAGAAGCTCTTCTGCGAACCTTGTAGAAGTTTGTGTAGTTCAGATCGTAGAGCACTTGCCCGCTATAGGTAAAGGTACCGAGTTCGAATTTCGGTCCGGCACGCAGTTTGAATCTGCCAGGAAGTTTCATATCAGCGTACACTCAGCTACAGAGTAAAAATCTCATTCTCGAAACATCCTCCAGGCTGTGGGTAAGCCGCAATATCCTTTCATCCAAGAGTGCTGGTTCTGCAAGGTTCGCAGAAGAGCTTCTGTGAAGTTTGGTAGGGTGGGTAGTAGACGAGGTATTGGCAGAATTGATGCTGTGAGGTCGGGTCTGTGTCATGCTTGGGTAGCTCAGATGGTAGAGCACTTGCCCGCAATGGTAAAGTTCCCGAGTTCGAATCTCGGTCCGGCACACAGTTTTAATTTGTCAGGAAGTTTCATATCAGCGCACACCCCGTTGCAGAGTGAAAATCTCATTCTGGAAGCGGCTAAAGGTTACATAAGAAACGGCAAACTCAACTTAGGGAGCTGATGAAGCGGCATGAAAGTTGCCGGTAGAGGTAAGTGACGGTGTCAGACCTCGCGCTACGCGACTAAACAGCATGCCGGAGTCACGCCGCGCCGAACAGACGCACACGGCAGTACACAACCACTCCAGTACCCGGTTCTCCGCAGGGCCTGCAACCAAGGCGAGAAGCGCTGACAGGTAGGAAATATCGCAGCGAAGGAATCGCTGAAGCAAGACAGGTTCGAATCAAACAGTAATACGGGCACAATGGCCGTTCGCCAAAGGACGCACAAGATATATTGACAGCCAAGCCCCTTCAGTTAGGTGCAACTGAACGACAAATTTTTAAAAACAAGCTGAATCAGCTTACTACACACTATGTTAAAATTTGAGTATACATATAAATTAAATAGTAAACAAATTCATTCAGTAAACGGTCTAACAGAGACTAACAAAAATTAATACAATTAGTAACACCAGATAATTAAATCGAAAACAGTTACAATTACTGGCCTTTAGGGTTAGTGAAAAAGGTCAAATAGCACTCTCAAGCCACGCGGGATTAGCCGAACGGTCTGAGGCGCTGCAGTCATGGACTGGGAAGCTGGTCCCGGCAGAGGTCCGAGACCTCCGTCTGTGTGTTTGTGCTTAGAATTCTTAGGTTAAGTAGTGTGTAAGGTTAGGGACTGATGACTTTAGCAGTCAAGTTCCATAAAATTTCACGCACACACAGTCACACCCACATTTTTGTTTGTTGAGGCACCAACGTAAGGCCCAAGACGGATGCAGTCACGAAAGAAAATCCAGACAAGACCTTACCTCAGAATCAGACAGGGCAACGGCGAGCAACTAACCAGTTTCTCCTTATTAACGGCCTGAATAAACGTCTTGAGGACCTAGACAGACCATGTAACATTATGTGATTGCCCTACCATTTTAAATCATTCACTAACCGAGCAGTCGCTCGGCAACAGCTACAGTTAGGAAATAACGTCCTGTGACGTGACGCGTTTATTGTGGAAGCGCAGTCAGAGATACAGTGAGCTATTGACTTTGAAAGCCGCTGCGCGAAAGGCGGACAAATGAACAACATTTTTGCACATTCTTTTGATGTACGAGATATTCTCGAGGAACAGTTATTCATTCTGCTGTCTCTTGTAATTGGTGTCGGATATGCATGTCTTGCCACCGTATTATTGTTGTTTAAAAATAATATTATTTTAGCGTAATGGGAAAGTGCCATACTGCATAGCAGTAAATTCACGTGAGAAGCTATATTGTGCGACGTCTATCTGGAAATGTTAAAAGATTTAAGTTCGTTATATATCGACTGCCATAAATTCAAAGTTAAATGGAACTTGTGTATGGACTAATTATTTAGTATAGTGCCTATGTCTCACTACTTCATACGTATTTAATTTTCTTTTCTGTTTATGCAAATTTTGATGGTTCACAGTCACAAATTGTTTCGTCGAAATCGGACGGAAGTTGCATACGGCGAAATAGTTTCTCCACACCTTATTGTACTGGTAAATGCATGATAAACTTCGGTTCCTTAGGAAATTCATGTTGAGCTACCCAAAAATAATTATATTTTCAATAGTCGTTTAGCCCTGACAAGTAAAGGTATTCAAAACCACAACAATAACTAGTTATGTCTATTGGCCTAAAACACAATATACACTCCTGGAAATTGAAATAGGAACACCGTGAATTCATTGTCCCAGGAAGGGGAAACTTTATTGACACATTCCTGGGGTCAGATACATCACATGATCACACTGACAGAACCACAGGCACATAGACACAGGCAACAGAGCATGCACAATGTCGGCACTAGTACAGTGTATATCCACCTTTCGCAGCAATGCAGGCTGCTATTCTCCCATGGAGACGATCGTAGAGATGCTGGATGTAGTCCTGTGGAACGGCTTGCCATGCCATTTCCACCTGGCGCCTCAGTTGGACCAGCGTTCGTGCTTGACGTGCAGACCGCGTGAGACGACGCTTCATCCAGTCCCAAACATGCTCAATGGGGGACAGATCCGGAGATCTTGCTGGCCAGGGTAGTTGACTTACACCTTCTAGAGCACGTTGGGTGGCACGGGATACATGCGGACGTGCATTGTCCTGTTGGAACAGCAAGTTCCCTTGCCGGTCTAGGAATGGTAGAACGATGGGTTCGATGACGGTTTGGATGTACCGTGCACTATTCAGTGTCCCCTCGACGATCACCAGTGGTGTACGGCCAGTGTAGGAGATCGCTCCCCACACCATGATGCCGGGTGTTGGCCCTGTGTGCCTCGGTCGTATGCAGTCCTGATTGTGGCGCTCACCTGCACGGCGCCAAACACGCATACGACCATCATTGGCACCAAGGCAGAAGCGACTCTCATCGCTGAAGACGACACGTCTCCATTCGTCCCTCCATTCACGCCTGTCGCGACACCACTGGAGGCGGGCTGCACGATGTTGGGGCGTGAGCGGAAGACGGCCTAACGGTGTGCGGGACTGTAGCCCAGCTTCATGGAGACGGTTACGAATGGTCCTCGCCAATACCCCAGGAGCAACAGTGTCCCTAATTTGCTGGGAAGTGGCGGTGCGGTCCCCAACGGCACTGCGTAGGATCCTACGGTCTTGGCGTGCATCCGTGCGTCGCTGCGGTCCGGTCCCAGGTCGACGGGCACGTGCACCTTCCGCCGACCACTGGCGACAACATCGATGTACTGTGGAGACCTCACGCCGCACGTGTTGAGCAATTCGGCGGTACGTCCACCCGGCCTCCCGCATGCCCACTATACGCCCTCGCTCAAAGTCCGTCAACTGCACATACGGTTCACGTCCACGCTGTCGCGGCATGCTACCAGTGTTAAAGACTGCGATGGAGCTCCGTATGCCACGGCAAACTGGCTGACACTGACGGCGGCGGTGCACAAATGCTGCGCAGCTAGCGCCATTCGACGGCCAACACCGCGGTTCCTGGTGTGTCCGCTGTGCCGTGCGTGTGATCATTGCTTGTACAGCCCTCTCGCAGTGTCCGGAGCAAGTATGGTGGGTCTGACACACAGGTGTCAATGTGTTCTTTTTTCCATTTCCAGGAGTGTATATCATTATGTGCTTTTCTCTGCAAATATATTTCCACCGCCAATTATAGCTGTATGTTGACGCACAAAAGTAAATATATTGTTATAATTGGCGCCTCTGAACAGGGACACGAATTAAATAAACTTGTGTACTGCGGAAAAGAATAAAATTTTTTAGTAAGATAAGCTTTGTGAAAATTTTCATAAAGAATTGTAGCTAATCTTGTGCTTTTGATTTATTACATGCATCAAACACCATCCAATAAAATTTCCATCGAGCGAACAAACGAGATAAGGCAATCAGAGAAATTTGCGGAAAGGAAATTTTTTGGAACGGAATTTGTGCGAAAATCTAATTGCATCGCCGAAGGCAGTCATCAGCAACGTAAGTTAAAATTTTGTCAGCTTCTTTAGTTTCAGCCGTCATTAATCAATTTGTGACGATCTTTAGTAGTTGCAGTAGAAAATTTGCTTCAAATTCAGTTGTTTGCATACAGTAGATTGGGCATTTCTTTAACGATTGCTCAAATTCCATTGTTGTGTATTGTATATCAGTTGTTTTTAAATGTCCGCTACCGTTTCACGGAGCTGACTGGTATTAGTTGTCATTTATTTTGATCCGCGTGCAGCCATACTTCCTTTACTGTCCAGAATAGTCACTTGTTCTCGTGACGTGCAACTTCCGACATTCAGATCTTGTGACGTAGCAGTGACAACCGACTCGCTACCAATAAATTTCATCTCTGTCAACAGCTGACGGGCGTAACTCAAACGAACTTCATTGACTTACTATTTGTAAATAAGTGAGCTATGGCAGACGATAAAATGTCATCTCTAGATACAAACGAACAGAATGAAACGAGTGAATTGTCGTGTCGCTTACGGTCCCGCAGGATAATTAGTAGGGCTGAGACACCAATCGAAACAACTGTAGAAAGTGAAATAGGAAATATTATGGACTTTGGTGTCTCACACCATAATGTTACTGAACTAGACAATGTCACCACAGTTTCTGCCACTAGTACTCGTAGGCATATACCGATTACAAGGGAGGCAGGTGAAAGTAATCCAGGGGTAGTGACAGACGATGTATTCAAACATCTACTGAGTAAAATAAGTCAAATGATGCAGAACGGAAATCGCCAAATGAAAGATTTGATGGAGGAAAATTGATAAATGTTAGGCTCGCTTGAAGATAAGCTTTCCACAGTAGGCGTAGAAATAAAAACTGTTAGAGAAGACGTAGCCAACGAAGTAGAATATCAAGTTAAGGATGCAGTTTCTCAAATGCGAAGCGGAATAATTTCCGAACTGAATGACGCTTTAGCTAGCATGCAATGGAAGACAGCTGACATCCGAGACATAACCAAGAATCTTGACTCCTCTGTAACCACAGTTAATCATAGATTAGATAGAGTAACTACGTAGGTAGAAAAACTAACCGCGGGAATGTCAAATTTGGCTCTGGAGACTGAAACAAAAGGAAAAGAGAGGCAAGATAGTCATGAGAGAGAATTTAGAGAAATGTATGAGAACTGGATTGTTGGAAAGGACAAATTTGTCGAAAATAAAATTAACAAAGACCTAGTATCTTGGCAGCTCCTGGAAGCTCCGGAGATACTGTAATGTCTGAACTCGGTAGCATTAGGCGTACCCTTCAGCAAGAAATACCAAATTGGAAGAAAAAGGTAACGGAACAACTAAATAACTTGAAGGCACAAGTGAGTAGTAGTTTCCGAATATAGAGACCGAATCATCCTACCTCTTTAGCCTCAGAGGAAGAAGAAGAATTATTTCGGCAGTTCCCAATACCTGTTGTATCTAATGAGCACACTTCACCACCACATACTTCAGTTAGTCACTGAAACCAAGAATCTGACTCGGTAGTACAAATGGTGTAGGAAGAAAGCGTGGTAAAACATCCTGTTTTTCAAACCTGTAACCCGGAAAAACGAAATACACACCCAATTGTTTTTCTTCGTGGATTCTCTGGCATTTTTCCAAATTCGTGGTCCGATAGACAGCGTATCCAATTTGTTACCGGATATATAGGTGGCGAATCGGCAATATGGGGAAACGAAATGGTTGATAAGTGTCGAACATATGAGGAGTTTGAGCACTGTTTCCTCACAAAATTTTGAAGCGAAGGTGTTCAGAAGCACCTTCGTAAGGAAGTTTATAATGCAGAACAATTTAACCCCAGGAATAGTATCATGAGAAAGTACTTCGAAAAATGTCTTGGCAAAATCTGGTATTGGGATGCCCCTATTAATAGTAAAGATGTAATTATGATCCTAAAGTCTAAATTACTCATATCAATTCGTGAAAAGTTGATAGCCATACCAGATGATGATCCAGATACCTTTCTGTCGATATTAGATTCCCTAGACCTGATCTACGAGGACATGAGAGCTAACAAACCGCGGAACACTCCACACAATTCTTGGCCACAACCTTACGAGAGTAACGGCAATGAAAAGCTAGGGAACGGTTACGAAAATAGTAACCATTGGCAAAACGGAAATCAAGGCAATGGGTATCCGTACAAAAGCAATAGACCTAATCAACACAACCGATTAAATCCCGTGTATAACACGACTGATAGCCAGTACGGCAGTCAACCGTACAAGCAGAAGTTTGGAAATGGTTTCAGTCAAAAGGGTTGGCAACAGCAGAGCGGATCGCAATGAAATGCACTGTACTCGCACGGGCAACATTCAGATTACGGGCAGCAACAAACAGCTCACACCGACCACTCAAACCAACACAACTCCGCACCTAGTAAAAATCAAGCGCAGGGAATGAATAGAAACACACAGTTTAACGGCAAGCCACAGTGTGAAGGTGGATTTCACTGTAACAATTCCGGAAATCATAATGGTGATAAAAATCATCAGACCCCGCGAAGTCAGTACAATCCCCCTGTATTTTTCGCGAACGCAGAAGACAGTAACACATATTGGACACCAGAACAAACCCAACAATACTTTGACACGAGGTTTGTACATGATAGTAATTTTGTTCCTGATTGTTCTCATAGATTCGTCAAACTTCATAATGATGAAGGCCAATTAAAAACACGCAAACAGGTAAACTAGTTCCAGCATCTGAAAGCTCCCTAAGGGATGCAGTGAGACAGAATGGGGGCGACCACTTCGACAAAGAGCCTAACCAGGACGTACTTGTACTGAGATACAATGACGGAATTGACGCGAGAGGAGAATTATTACAAGAGAAAGAGACGACTGAATGTGACGAACCGATCCATGACCAAGTGCAAGCTGTGACAAAACTTACTATAGCAAGAATTTTGACGACTGTAATCTTAGATACAGGTGCAAATATTAATGCTATGTTCTTATGTTTCTATAAGCAAATTACCGCATTAATTAAAATTCCAACATTACCTGTCCAAGGATGTTCAATAACAGGAGCCATAGGCTCCCAGACACAAAAGGTCAGTATTCAAGCTTGGGTACCACTGGAGATTCAATCAATACCCATCAAATGTATTTTCCTCGTTGTCAGGAATTTGGCAGTGCCATGGCTCTTGGGAATGGATTTTCTAAGACGCTATAGAGCCCTAATAAACCTTTATACTGGCATTTGCGCACTGTTAGTACAGCAGACAGAAGTAGCACAGAAGTTAGTAAAAGAAAGAGTAAAAATCAGGCCCAAGTCGAACCCGACTGCACGAGTCTTGAATGAGTTTAATCGTTTCATTCGTACGTATGTACCAAATCAGCAGACTCGCTGGGTTGCTTCGTGTCACCTTTCGAGGAAATTATGAATAATCTACCGCACCTGTGTACTGGTTTCACTCCGAGTGAGTTGATGTCTTCTGACCAAGAAAAAAATGAATGGGTCAATTCAGTTCCTAAGTGTAACAACACGAGCGCTAGTTTAGACGCCAGAATAAGACAAGCTCTAACAACATTGATCACCCAAACATATTAATAAGGTGTTATCTTATAAAGTAGGCGAAAAGATCTTACTAAAAACGCGCCTTAAACCATCGTTGCTCTCACGCAAAAAACGAAAATGGCAAAGTCTTTTTGAGGGACCTTACGAGATCCTTTGTATACCGCACACAGGTTGTTATCTGACTTCTGATCCCGCAAATGGAAAAATAAAACGATTATACCATCACTCTGACCTTAGAAAGTATCATGCTACAAAATAAATCAGAAGAAAGCTTTATATTGGCAAGAGGAGGTTAGCCGCTAGTAACTAAGTGTAAACTGATCTGACTTCGCTAAAAATGCTTAGGAAAAACTACACGATTGTGAGCCTGTCTTGCTATACAGCAGATAATTTAAAATAAGTTATCTTGAACCATAATTTATGCACAGACCAGCTGATGAAATATTCTTGGTTAGCAAAGAAAGTGATCGACTCCGAGAACTCTAGCTTAAGAGTTAGTTTTAAGCATGAAATATTTAAGAAAGAAAAATGAAATACAGGGCTATTACAAATGATTGAAGCGATTTCATAAATTCACTGTAGCTCCATTCATTGACATATGGTCACGACACACTACAGATACGTAGAAAAACTCATGAAGTTATGTTTGGCTGAAGCCGCACTTCAGGTTTCTGCCGCCAGAGCGCTCGAGAGCGCAGTGAGACAAAATGGCGACAGGAGCCGAGATAGCGTATGTCGTGCTTGAAATGCACTCACATCAGTCAGTCATAACAGTGCAACGACACTTCAGGACGAAGTTCAACAAAGATCCACCAACTGCTAACTCCATTCGGCGATGGTATGCGCAGTTTAAAGCTTCTGGATGCCTCTGTAAGGGGAAATCAACGGGTCGGCCAGCAGTGAGCGAAGAAACGGTTGAACGCGTGCGGGCAAGTAAGTTTCACGCGTAGCCCGCGGATGTCAACGAATAAAGCAAGCAGGGAGCTAAACGTACCACAGGATGGTGCTCCACCGCACTTCCATCATGATGTTCGGCATTTCTTAAACAGGAGATTGGAAAACCGATGGATTGGTCGTGGTGGAGATCATGATCAGCAATTCATGTCATGGCCTCCACGCTCTCCCGACTTAACCCCATGCGATTTCTTTCTGTGGGGTTATGTGAAAGATTCAGTGTTTAAACCTCCTCTACCAAGAAACGTGCCAGAACTGCGAGCTCGCATCAACGATACTTTCGAACTCATTGATGGGGACATGCTGCGCCGAGTGTGGGAGGAACTTGATTATCGGCTTGATGTCTGCCGAATCACTAAAGGGGCACATATCGAACATTTGTGACTGCCTACAAAAAGTTTTTGAGTTTTTGTATGTGTGTGCAAAGCATTGTGAAAATATCTCAAATAATAAAGTTATTGTAGAGCTGTGAAATCGCTTCAATCATTTGTAATAACCCTGTATAAAGCGAAGGATGTGCCTAACAAGCCGGCTTCTGCGATATGAAATGGTAAAGAAACGAAAGTAAAACGTAGTATGTAAGAAATTTTTTTGAGTTCAGGGAGCAATGATCGAAAAAGGAAATTTATTTTCGTCAAGGACAAGGGTCGCTTGACAATTGATGGTTCATTATGCCACTGCAAAGTAAAATAAGTAACTAGTTTCTAAGTCAGCGATTTTTAGATTAAGCTATAATGAACATAGAATCTGGAACAAGTTCTTCTCTGCATTAAAATAACGTAATGATTACGAAGCAAGTGAGTTACTTGTAAGTATCAGCGTCACAACGAAAGCGCTACCCTTCAGCTAGATAAACAGAGTGGCATTAGTTGTAATTGCATTACGCAAGTCAGATACATTTAAAGCCATAAGTGAAATAAAATATCAAGCATATGAGCGTAAGTGACAAGGAGAAAGCAATGATAACTTAGGTCATATATAGAGGTCAATGCAGCGGAACATAAGCAGGCGTCAAAGCGAGAATAAAATGACAGTGAAACCGCCAGTAAAACAAAGCAGGTACTTCTTAATTAGAGCGCGTACGCAGACGTACGGCCCGCATCTCGTGGTCGTGCGGTAGCGTTCTCGCTTCCCACGCCCGGGTTCCCGGGTTCGATTCCCGGCGGGGTCAAGGATTTTCTCTGCCTCGTGATGGCTGGGTGTTGTGTGCTGACCTTAGGTTAGTTAGGTTTAAGTAGTTCTAAGTTCTAGGGGACTTATGACCACAGCAGTTGAGTCCCATAGTGCTCAGAGCCATTTGAACCATTTTTGAGCAGACGTACGACGGAAAGAAAAATTAATTTCTAAGTCATAAGGAACAAGGAGTTGTTTGCTATATTTCTTCTTCTATGTACTATTATATCTATGTCTTTATTCTGACTTTGTGTAAATATCCTAACCCGCCTAAACCCGTCCAGTAGACTTGACGTAACAGATTGAGAAATGTGGGTAACGTAGAAGGCTGGTTTGGCAAACGATTTTCAAAAGGAAACGCTTGTACGAAACCGGGAAAAGCTAGTTTTGAAATGTCCTTACTTTTTCTTTTAAAGTCAATCCGAGAGGCGAACTGCGATCGCGATATTTTCTTGAATGGTGTTTTGTTCTCATGTGAGAGGGCGATCAAGTGTGACTGATTGATCCCCGTATCTAGTAAAATTGAAATTTTTGTCGAAATGACAGTGATAACTTAAATGAATTAATGAATAGAAAGAACGATTCAAATATAAAAAGTAATGCCTAATAAATCGGAGAAACTAATGTATTGTGACTGTGAATCGAAAGCGTAATTAGTCTTAGAGAAAGCTGATGAATAATGTAAAGCGAAATGTTAAGGTGGTTACCAACAAATCGGCATAAATTGAAATGAACACGATAATCGAAGCTCTAAATTAGCAAGCTTAAAAGTGAGACAAACTATTTGATTATGAACTGTAAAAAAATGTTTTGTATACATAGTAGTGTATAAGTGAAGGCTTAAAATGCTCTGGAAGTCTGCCACAGACATGAAGCAATACGCCGATGTTATAAATAAGTGATAATTACATTCACGATGAAAATAATAAGTGTTAAACGTGCAGATATGGCGACGAACAGTGATACTCCGGTTGTGTAACCGAAGGCGGTGATGTGATAAAGTGCAGGGCATCGAAAACCAAGTGTAAGTGTTTGCTTCTTTGCAAAGTGCGAGCCGGCCGGTGTGGCCGTGCGGTTAAAGGCGCTTCAGTCTGGAACCGCGGGACCGCTACGGTCGCAGGTTCGAATCCTGCCTCGGGCATGGATGTGTGTGATGTCCATAGGTTAGTTAGGTTTAATTAGTTCTAAGTTCTAGGCGACTGATGACCTCAGAAGTTAAGTTGCATAGTGCTCAGAGCCATTTGAACCATTTTTTTTTTTTTTTTGCAAAGTGCGAGCGCTAGGCTACCTTAAAATCTTCAAAATCGGCTGGAAAATGTGGAGGCAGGGATGGAAAATCGAGTCTCTGTCCCTGGTAATCGTCGTCCCTCCACAGCAGCTCAGCAAAACACAACATAACACACCAGCGACGCAACGTGTTCACTGAACCGTGCGCGGGAAAGCTGAAATACCGCGTGGCGGCTAGTGAGCGGCTGGAGTTGCGATTCAGCACTAACAATCAGCGTGTGCCAACGCCCATCGACGCAACAAACGCGTTAAATTTAAAGTGATGTACCATCACACCACTCCCACTGCGGTTCAACGAAACGGACTTTCCTTGCAAGCCGCTCCCAAAATAAAAGACTCTTATGTTGGTTCACAACACACAAAAAAAAAAATGTAATCCCGTGAATGAAATGCGAACAGCCAAACCCGACGTGAATAGTGATAAAGTCATATTCCTATGATTCCAAAGCCCTAAAATTAGATTTAAGGTTAGTTCTTACACTAATCGGTATTTATAGTTTTTTGATACATGTAACGTGTGTACCTAATGTACGAACGAGACTCGCCCACCAGAGCTGATGAAAAGTTTTCTTCTCGCAGAACGCCAAGTAGCAATCGAACTTCTCAAGGGATAAGCTTCATCTGGAGAAGAATCAACTTTAACTTACAAGTAAAATACAAAAACAATGAAAGCGTAAAAATCATCACAACTAGTGAGCAATGGAAGACGGACACGTGTGAGAAATTCCATGTGTGAGAATTATGTGTGTATAGAAAGATTAAAGTCTGTGTGTTTTCCTTCTGGAGCAAAGAGCCTATGAGCTGTGGACAATAACTTGAGACCACAAAGATGGTCCTTATGAACTCTGAAAAAGGAATATATTGAGTATAATGTATAATCTCCATTGTAAGCTTTGTAGATTTACTGTTTTAGTTTTTAAATTTTTTCTGTGTATATTTACCTTAAGAATTTTCTTTTGTCTCAGAATGAGAGATCACCTTATTTGTGTAACCCTAACTGTCAAATGACAGAAATATAATGTTTGATTCATGTAAATCGGTAAGGTACTCAATCCCATAATGTTAGCGACGACATGTGAATCTTGGTAATCTCCTTGATTTCCAAGATTTCCGTGGAAGGCAATGTAACATTATGTGATAGACCTACCATTTTAAATCATTCACTAACCGAGCAGTCGCTCGGCAGCAGCTACAGTTAGCAAATAACGTCCAGTGACGTGACGTGTTTATTGTGAAAGCGCACTCAGAGATACAGTGAGCTATTGACTCTGAGAGCAGCTGCGCGAAAGGCAGACAAATGAACAACATTTTTGCACATTCTTTTGATGTACGAGATATTCTCGAGGAACAGTTATCCATTCTTCTGTCTCCCGTAATTGGTGTCGGATATGCATGTCTTGCCACCGTATTATTGTTGTTTAAAAGTAATATTATTTTAGCGTAATGTGAAAGTGCCATACTGCATAGCAGTAGATTCATGTGAGAAGCTATATTGTGCGACGTCTATCTGGAAATGTTAAAAGATTTAAGTTCGTTATATATCGACTTCCATAAATTCAAAGTTAAATGGAACTTGTGTATGGACTAATTATTTAGTATAGAACCTATGTCTCACTACTTCATGACCATACGTATTTAATTTTCTTTTATGTTTATGCAAATTTTGATGGTTCACAGTCACAAATTGTTTCGCCCAAATTGGACGGAAGTTGCATACGGCGAAATAGTTTCTCCACACCTTATTCTACCGGTAAATGCATGAAAAAACTTCGGTCCGTTAGGAAATTCATGTTGAGCTATTCAAAAACAATTATATTTTCAACATTCGTTTAGCTCTGACAAGTAAAGGTATTCAAAACCACTACAATAACTAGTTATGTCTATTGGTCTAAAATACAATATATATCATTATGTGCTTTTCTCTGTAAATATATTTCCACCGCCAATTATAGCTGTATGTTGACGCACGAAAGTAAATATATTATTATAACCACGCATCTAAAACGCACTGATCACGACTTGCAGAGGCGTTTTTACAAATTATTTTGTTACATTGAGAAAGAACTTAAGGCAACAATTAAAAATCACAGTAACATTAATAAAATGACGGAGAGCAATACGACGCAATAGGAAGGCACTGGCTGCCCGACCCCAAGCAACTGTCGGCGTCAGCAACTATTCTCGCAGGAGATGCACGGCGTCCAAGTTAATGCAAGTAAACCATGAATCCGATGGGCTGATGCACTTAACCTATGAATGGAATGCATCAGAAAAACACCTTTCCAATCGCCGAACTTTCCAACTTTCTAGATTCCTCATAGATCAACCTTCCTCCGTGACGGCAACACATTATTTCAACACCGGCACTGTCTCGCGTCACAACCGCCGTCTCTTCCTCTCTCTCTTACCGTCTTCACTCGGTTCAGAGATCACTGCAAAACTCACGGCACGGCGGAACGGTAATGTCACGCCGACAGGCAGCGAAGCAGATATCGATAAGAGCCATCATGGCTCACTTGGTACATGGAGGAATGAAAGTAGTGGACCACTCCTAAGTCGCCGTTATAGCTCTCGGTACTGTAAGCTACTTTTTAAAATTTATGTTCGATTGTCTAATCAGCCGTTCCAGATACTCGGACTAAGAAGCGAGATGAAGAAACTCTACTCACCGTTGCTAAGATTTGTCATTCTGGGCATTACTATAGGCCAATCTGTTGTACTGTAAACAAATAGCTAACCGTTATGTAACTCACATGAAAGATACTGAACTGTCCATATTTACCTAAAATTCTGGGCTCACAGCATACATCAGCTCACAAAGTCATTTTTTCGGCATGAATTAGTGTATCCTTATTAATAACACGTAATGTACAGGTAGTAAAGAGCTCTTTCCAAATAGCAAATGTAAACTGCACTGTTAATAGACGGAACATGAGGTCATTATAATTCGACAAACCTTTCACAATAACCTCAAGGCTGACACATGACTTGGAAAAACAAGCAGTAAATAGTAAATAACATTTAAGTACGTTACATTATGAAGCTACGAGTTTTAAGAGTGTTCAGTTAAGCACAAATATAATTACAGATATTTAGACACGAACTGTGGTTGTTAACTTTGTAAATGTGGATTTCTCATTTGCTACGAAGGTACCATAGGACTTAGCTCGTAGAATTCTTGAGTGTCCTGGAGGGTCAGTTCGTAATTGCTCCAGGATTTTTTGGCAGACTGACTCGTTGCCTCTTCAGATGGTCTCTGAACCATGTAGAATTTTAGAGTGTTCAGCCGGGGCACGTCGTCATAAGAGACAACCGGAAGATGTCTACCAGTCATTTTGTCGAAGTATTGTGGAGTAATTACGATATGACCGGGGAGGACACCCGAGAATTGTGCAAGTTATAAATACGCTTGGGAAACAGATCGCATATCGGTATGAGATATATTTGGTTGCAATTTTATACCAATTAACTCTGGAAGTGTTAGTTTCAGGAAACTTAGTTATGTCTTCCCTCATACACAAATTAAACCTATTTAGTGAAAGACGATCTTCAACCTATGGGAGCTGTGAAGCTTTGCCGTCAATATTTCGTACGTACACTCTGTAATTCTATTAACTTCTAAAAACTGGTTCAATTGAGATGTTTCACTCAAGTAAGAGGTATATTCTTGGACAACGCAACGAGAATGCTAGTTTTCCCGGAATTTAAATTGTCCGTTGAATTCTAACAATTCTGTTTAAATTCTCATTAACCCAAACAAATATTTTATTTATTTCCATACTTTGTACAATAATAGCATTTGTATCCATAAGAGGCCATCTACTGTTCCGAAAGGAACCCTTAAATTTATTACTTTGTAAGCAAAAAGTTTCACTTGATTTCTCAGATTTGTTTTTTGCAATAAATAATATTTTTCCTTCGTTTAATGTTTTTTTTACACTAACTAGCAATACTCCAGTACCCAAGTGTTCCACTACTTACATAAGAATATAGAATATTTTTGTGTCCTTTCCTTACAGCTGACGACTCCAGAAGATATTTTTTGCTGAATGTTTTTCAATCAGTTCTTGTTGGTACATTAGGAGCGTCTGTCTGACTTCTGTAGTAGTGTGAGGTGGAAACTGTTTCTTGCAGGAACCAGAGAGTACTTGTTGGATCAATCCATCGCCCAACTTGACAAAATAAAACCCACAAACTCACAATATAAATGTTAAGACATGGATCCCCAATATCATTTAGGTATTTCAATATTAGCATTAAAGGGTTCATAACCTTGGGCACTATTTCTCTGAACACTTTCATTTCTGTCAAAAGTTCTGATGCGACAATGTCTTTTGAACATTTATCATTTATGTTTACACTTAGCTCTTTTTGCAATCTTTTGCACAGCATTTTCAGTTCTATTTCGTGTAAGCATCCTAAACTTTCTGGAGAAAATAAGTATTTCTTTCAAACTCTTTAATACTGTGTGAACGATAGAGTAGAAAAAAAAATAACTTTCTTCTTTCTCCTTGTTGTGTCCTGTTAACCATTTCGTCAACTTCTTAATCAAACTGCAGCGATAGGTTTCTGTTATACACACTAGTAGCCATGTATTCGTGTCATAGTGGGTACATACTTCAATTACATTACAATCGTAATAAAATAAAAATCTGTTTCAAAAACACTTCACTTCATTTTTTAAGTTTACCTGCAACACCGACTATTCACGTCATAGTTTTAAAACTACCTTCTAATTATTTGTGCGGGGTCTCTAGAAACACGAGGCCCCGTGCGGTTCCTTCACCTGAACATGCCTAAGGCCTCCTTGGTGAAGCCAATAGGCCGATTTTTTGATGACTGAAGTGCCTGTTTATTGTTTCTCAGGTTTTTTAACTAGTGGCATTTTTCGCTGTTGTCCTTCAAAAGTTGTGGGAGATCACTTCAGTGCAGATATTTATGGCTTTCTCCCTTTAATTATTGCTATTCCTATACCAGTATACCACTTGGTAAGAACGTTCGTTGACCAATTAGACTGCAATGTTCTGTTAGTTACGACTCTCATACAGAGACCGAGTGATGTGACGTAATGGTAACATAGTGGAGACATATTCGAGAGGACGACCATGCAACTATTCGTCCTGCCAACCTGATGGTTCCTTTGGGGAAAACCTGGCTGACTTCTTTTCCCGATCTTTCCTCAATCTGAGCGTGTGATCTGCCCCAAATAATTTCTTCGTTGACATGGCAATTCGTGGATATAACACTCATCCAATTTCTTCTTCTTTTAGTTAATATCTATAGAGAAATTCTTTGTAATTTCTTTTACTGGAAGTAAAGTGTTAACATTCCATTCCTATTGTACAGTATTTTTATGGCCCATTTGTATTTCTTCAGGTGACAATTCCTGCTGAAACATCTGTAGTTTGCTATATAGGCTGTTGCTACAATGTCAGAACTGAAGCGCCGAAGTTACCAATTACCAACGTATGTCGTAGTATTCGTTCTTTGGAATACACGACCAGCAAATTATTCATCGTTTCTTTTTTCCTTGTAGTATGTTTTAAAAACGTGGGCAAGACACATGTGTTTCGTACCTATTTATTTTCTTTAATATTTTAGCAAAAGTAACAGGAAAATGTGACGAGAAGATAGCACTATAACTGCATATTTTTCAAGCTGCTATAAAAGGTGATTCAGCCGCCCTTAATTATGGATTTTATGCAACCCAAAACAGCTTCAAAAACCACACACGAGATTTTGATGTCCTATCGCTTGCTACGTGCAGGCTATTAGTCCTGTAGAAGAATATGAACTGGGCCTTTTTGTAGGAATCTTAATGTAGCTAAACATTCTACTGAGATACGTTTTCACAAGAAGCCATAGTTTTCAAATTATTGAAAAAAACCATACAGAAGTGACCTTCAAACACGTTTTTCTTGGATGATTAAAACCGTGCCATCCAGCGAAACATATCGCAATACAAAATTTCCTACAAAAAGATCATGTTTATTTTTTCTGCAGGTCTGATGGTTTGTGCGTAGCGAGCGACAGAATACGAAAACCTTGTGCAAGGTTTTTGATGGCGTTGTGGTTGCATAAAACCCGTACGAAAGTGGAGTTGAATCACCGGCATCAGCCAGTGGTAGCAACAGCAATATATAATTTATAAAGACTCCTATAATCTTACTTTGTGCAGGCACTGGCTGGAGGAGTTCAGACACAGTATTACATCTAAATGCATTTTTTTGGTTAGACAGTTTAACATAGTTTGAGAGATCTGATTCTGAGTTTGCCTCAGTGTATTCCTATTTGACATATTAAGACATGGAGCTTGATGGTTTCCTTTCTGTTTTTCGTGGTTTTATTACTGGAAGCAAATACGATCAAGGAAATTCCTGTGTTACTGAAGACAGAGAATGAAGTGTTAGATATAAGCTCGTCAAAACGATGAGTCATAATTAGACATTGTCATTCCTTGTTACTGTCGTCTTGCTGTGAATGCATGTTTTACCTGAACTGAATCCGTATCTAGGCAGTGATCCCTTTCTGCATGATTGCTCGCAATGAAGACTACACACACGGAAGTTTTGGCTCTAACAATCTCCAGATGCTAACACCTCTAACTAGTGAACCTAATGTTAGTTTGAGGCAAATATTTGATCTGTTATGGTTGCTGGCAAGTTCTTGTTACGTCGCGTAGGTCGATCGTTCGGCATGATGTGTATGACAATGAAACAAAGTAAGCGTGGCTATAAAGTTTGCTATTTAGCTAACAAAGAGGATGTGTTTCACATTTTAAGATTTCAACTGAAAACGATAGCGGAAGGAAGTTTTCCATTTTGAACTTGAAGAGCGAGCTCTACCAAATCGGTAAGAATCGTGTTCACGGTCTCATAGGCTTGTCACATTAGATAATTACTTATCACATTATTACCGACTAATTTTGGGTCTAGTCTTTGTACAGTTGGCGCCACCATGCCACTGGTTAGATTTACTGACATTACACAGAGAAATGAGCAGTTACAACGTAGGGAGTTTGTGTACCCTCCAAAAGACTATGTCTGCCGTAAAATAACATGATAATAAGACTATCACCATATTCATAAGATGAAGTGATACATACACACGTAATAAAAAGTTTTGCATCACTCCGGTTCCCACAACTCCTGAAGATAGACGTTGACTGTGGATATTGTGTCACAGACGCTGTCACTTTGACTGTTCAGAGTAGTCATTAAACCTGCCCAAAGATATAAACAACCATGCTTGAGCACCGCCTATTCGACAGACGGGGTCCGACAGCCGATCAGTTCAAGTACCACCTGGAAGGAGGTACACGGCTCGTGCTGTGTGTAGTTCAGTCACACCTAGACGGTCAATACCGCCGTTCGATCGCGTCGGAATTGTTGCTTTGGCCAGGAGGGGATCTCAACAAGGGAATTGTCCAGGCCTCTCGGAGTGAACCAAAGCTATGTTGTTCTGACATGGAGGAGATACGGAGAGACAGGAACTGTCAATGACATGCCTCGCTCAGGCCGCCGAATGGCTACTACTGCAGTGGATGACCGCTACCTACGGATTATGGCTCGGAGGAACCCTGACGACCACGCCACCATGTTGAATAATGATTTTCGTGCAGCCACAGGACGTCTGCTACGACTCAAACTGTGCGCAAGAGGCTGCGTGATGCGCTACTTCACTCCCGATGTCCATGGCGAGGTCCATCTTTGCAATCACGACACCATGCAGCCCGGTACAGATGCGTCCAACAACATGCCGAATGGACCGCTCAGGATTGGCATCACTTTCTCTTCGCCGATGAGTGTCGCATATGCCTTCAACCAGACAATAGTCGGAGACTTGTTTGGAGGCAACCCGGTCAGGCTGAGCGCCTTAGACACACTGTCCAGCGAGTGCAGGGAGGTGAAGGTTCCTGCTGTCTCGGGACGGCATTATGTGGGGCTGACGTACGCCGCTGGTGGTCATGGAAGGCATCGTAACAGCTGTATATACATAAATGCCACCCTCCGGCCGGTAGTGCAACCATATCGGCAGTATATTGGAGAGGCATTCGTCTTCAGGGACGAGAATTCGCGCCCCCATCGTCCACATCTTGTCAGTGACTTCCTTCAGGACAACGACATCGCTCGAATAGAGTGGCCAGCATGTTCTCCAAAAATGAACCCTATCGAACATTGGATTGAAAAGGGTTGTTTATGGACGACTTGAACCATCAACCACTCTGAGGGAGCTACGCCGAATCGCCGTTGAGTGGTAGGACAATCTGGACCAATAGTGCCTTGATGAACTTGTGGATAGTATGCCACGAAAATACTGGCATACATCAATGCAAGAGTACGTGTGTGGTGTGCGTACTGTAAGACATTTGGTACACACACCATCAGATTATATGACTTGTCGCTTTAACGAAGTAGGCGAGTGCCAGCAATATGTCTCGTGGTCTTATCGTGACGTGTTTACCTTCTGCCTTTAGGTCAGACGATAGAAATGCCACTTGCACGCTTAGAGTAGCAGATTTACGGTGACCAACTTCAAACAGAACTTGATTAATTTTCACACACATTTATTAAAATAATAACAAGCCTAAAAATAACTTAACTTGGTTCTGGATGCTATTTACATTGACAATCTGAAGTTCCTTTGGTCTTGGTACACTAATCTTATTCTCACATATCTCTGATACTTGACGAAGTGTCTATACATTTATCTTCATCGCTATGTACAGGAATATGATAATCTTATTAGGCGCAGACTGAAACTTGACTACAGTCTAATGGAGACTAATGCAGACTGACTAATCGGAGGTCTGTACACTCGTTATAATACCTCGAGCGTTCAGGTATCACTGCGCGAGTGTGATCTGCGAGGAGAAAAGGTTCTACTTAGCAGCAATCTCATTGGCTGCATTACATATTAATACGCACATTGGCGGAAGCAGAATTTGGTCCGTCTCTAAGACAGCGCCATCTCGTAGTGCGGAGATGGACGAGCGCTGCGCCTGCGCTGTTGTGCTTAGTGGGGCGCGCTCTATTGGGAAAGTTGTGTACGCGCTGACTATGCGGAACTATGTACACAACAACGTGCTACTGGGTATTAGAGGTACTGGTGTGAAAAGCAATCTGGGCCACCACCTCTGAAAGTCTCGTTGTATTGTCATACAGCATGCATGTGTGGTTTTCACGAGCAATAAAAAGGGCGAAAAGAACCGAGGTGATGCAAAATTTTTTTGATCTGTGTGCTATCGGGCATACTCTGCACTCCATTATTGACGTAGTTAACAACAATAATGGAAGTTGATTGCTAAAAAGTTGGGACAGCCGTGTTCCTTCTCTTGTAAGTGTGTCAGTTTCATCATGTAGATCTCTCCACCCCTGGTAGCTGAGTGGTCAGCGCGGCGGGATATCATACCTAACTGCCTGGGTTCGATTCCCGGCTGGGTCGGAGATTTTCTCCGCTCGGGGACTGGGTGTTGTGCTGTCCTTGTCATCATTATTTTATCCCCATCGACACGCAAGTCGTCGAAGTGGCGTAAACTCGAAAGACTTGCAGCAGGCGAATGGTCTACCCGTCGGGAGGCCCTAGTCACACGGTATTTCTATTTCCAGCGTGTGGCACTGTGAAAAGTGTGATCGAATGCATTTCACTTTGCCGTTTTAAGGTAGCTTTTATTTGGACGAAAGACAGGGATAAAACATCGGTTAGCTTATCTCTTAAAAAAGAAACAAGGAGGTAATAGAATTCATGACAATACACAGCTGCAAACAGTTGGGGGCTATGCAGAAAGAAAGAAGAACTGACAGCACATGTTGTCATTCCAGGAAAGGTCAGTCAGTCATTAAAGCTTAAAAACTGCATTATAAAATACAGAGCTGTATCACTATATTGTACTGAACATAATCGATTTCGACACAAAGTCAGACTATCTTCGGATCTCAAACCCAATTCAGCTATGCGTTCTCACAGTTGCAGTACCAATTGTAATCTACACATTGTTCAATTACTACTATTAACATCGCTAAAAGCTGTTCAACATCGTCTACACAAAAAATTATTAATGCAGTTTGCATGGGGGCTTAATTATTTTAGAATGCAAATATTTTTAATTTTTTCATTTAGTAGCTGTCTGTTCAGTTACGCTGTCTCGTAACCGGTTGGCCCTGACTAGTATTAGTACGCAATCTGACTGCATAGAACAACAACAAAGAATGAAAGAAAATTTCCGTTAACACAATTAATTAATTAACTCCCCAGCAACTATAAAACCTAGGAAACAACAAAACACAAGTGTAGCTGTTCTGTGTGTGGAAGTGTGATTCAACGTACACATCTGGCACGGTTCTTCCTCAATAAGACCAGATATCTTAAACAACATTTATAGTGAAGTAATTAAAAAAACCCAGAAATACTATAATTGCACATAGAAACCAGAAATACAGTCTAATACAAGAACACGAGCCAGATGCTTTGTTGACTGAACCTGTGACCAAGAGGCATTATTGTTTAAGACATTGAAATAATAAAAAAAAGGAATTTTTTACCTTCATATATATTGACGAAAAGCACACTCTGATCATTACAGCATCCCCAATCCAACAATATCTGGAGTCTAGCCCATCAAAACAATATGACAACATCTGAACAAGCACTCTCCATGGGAACTTCTCAACAACGACTCACCACTGCTACAACTCAACAAGCACTCTCCACCACGACTTCTCGACAAGCACTCTCCACTACCACATCTCAACAAACTCTGCCAGTGGAGGCGGCTGAATAATACTCTTTGGCGCACTCTCTGGCCCTGTGACTCAGTGTAGCCACCTTTCAAGTTTCAGAAACAGAAAATAAAATGGACATGAATGTGATGAAAGAGGAATGGCTGTATCTACACTCCTGGAAATGGAAAAAAGAACACATTGACACCGGTGTGTCAGACCCACCATACTTGCTCCGGACACTGCGAGAGGGCTGTACAAGCAATGATCACACGCACGGCACAGCGGACACACCAGGAACCGCGGTGTTGGCCGTCGAATGGCGCTAGCTGCGGAGCATTTGTGCACCGCCGCCGTCAGTGTCAGCCAGTTTGCCGTGGCATACGGAGCTCCATCGCAGTCTTTAACACTGGTAACATGCCGCGACAGCATGGACGTGAACCGTATGTGCAGTTGACGGACTTTGAGCGAGGGCGTATAGTGGGCATGCGGGAGGCCGGGTGGACGTACCGCCGAATTGCTCAACACGTGGGGCGTGAGGTCTCCACAGTACATCGATGTTGTCGCCAGTGGTCGGCGGAAGGTGCACGTGCCCGTCGACCTGGGACCGGACCGCAGCGACTCACGGATGCACGCCAAGACCGTAGGATCCTACGCAGTGCCGTAGGGGACCGCACCGCCACTTCCCAGCAAATTAGGGACACTGTTGCTCCTGGGGTATCGGCGAGGACCATTCGCAACCGTCTCCATGAAGCTGGGCTACGGTCCCGCACACCGTTAGGCCGTCTTCCGCTCACGCCCCAACATCGTGCAGCCCGCCTCCAGTGGTGTCGCGACAGGCGTGCAGGTGAGCGCCACAATCAGGACTGCATACGACCGAGGCACACAGGGCCAACACCCGGCATCATGGTGTGGGGAGCGATCTCCTACACTGGCCGTACACCACTGGTGATCGTCGAGGGGACACTGAATAGTGCACGGTACATCCAAACCGTCATCGAACCCATCGTTCTACCATTCCTAGACCGGCAAGGGAACTTGCTGTTCCAACAGGACAATGCACGTCCGCATGTATCCCGTGCCACCCAACGTGCTCTAGAAGGTGTAAGTCAACTACCCTGGCCAGCAAGATCTCCGGATGTGTCCCCCATTGAGCATGTTTGGGACTGGATGAAGCGTCGTCTCACGCGGTCTGCACGTCCAGTACGAACGCTGGTCCAACTGAGGCGCCAGGTGGAAATGGCATGGCAAGCCGTTCCACAGGACTACATCCAGCATCTCTACGATCGTCTCCATGGGAGAATAGCAGCCTGCATTGCTGCGAAAGGTGGATATACACTGTACTAGTGCCGACATTGTGCATGCTCTGTTGCCTGTGTCTATGTGCCTGTGGTTCTGTCAGTGTGATCATGTGATGTATCTGACCCCAGGAATGTGTCAATAAAGTTTCCCCTTCCTGGGACAATGAATTCACGGTGTTCTTATTTCAATTTCCAGGAGCGTATGTTTTTATCAACAGAATGCTGGCCTCGAGCCGCCAGGGTGCACAGGGAAAGCAGAGGCCGCCAGTGGACAGTGTAGCCTCGGGGGCATGACGCATTCCTCCCGCTGACAGAAAAATGGGATCTGTTCCTCCAAAGCCTGCAAGAGTCCGGAACAGGATGAGACACATCAGATAGGCGTATCTTTGGTAGCTAGTGACTTGCCTTCAGCGCATCAGACGGTAAGACCGTAGTGTTTGGCCAGCCCTAGGACCGTTAGCGTTCTCGAGCGCGTTTTTGATGATCATCCTTGAGTATAAGCTTCATGAATAGCCTGTGCAAACAAAGCTTCCTACCATATTCACTTACAGTAGACGGTGTAAAACTTCTTCGCGTTTATCGGAAATATGGTTCATTGTGATAGAGATTTCAATTTTTACTCGTGGAGTAGCAATAGGACTGACATTCATAAAAGAAAAATGTGTTTACTTTCATATACATAGTCATTACTATTATTATTATTATTATTGATTGTTATAATTATTTTTTGATTGTTATAATTATCATTGTACTACTTTTAAAATCTCTATTTTTTTCTTTAACATTAATACTGTATAACATGTCATATGTCCTTAATGTTCTGTAGAAACTGAAATTTGTTGAATCTGAGTATGCCTGGTTAGGTGTAAGAGAGAGCCTGAAGGAACTAATCTTGCCAGGTAAAATAAATGCATAAATAAATAAATAAAAATAAAAAGTCCATAAAGCAGTTGGATATAAACTAGCTCGACAACAATGAAACACAGGTACTGATTGAAATTTCTCCTTGGAACTACTAGACTTAAAAGGAGTGTATCACAAGGAGATTGTTCAATTAAAATTGGAAAGTGCGAGAACTACCGGTAGTGTCTTTGACGTCTCAAGGTACCTTACTGGAAGAAAAAGGGATGCGGAAGAATACTATACACCTTTCTACCCAACAGTTAGGACGTTGTGTTCCAAAAGCAGACTGAATTTCTAGCCAGTATCACTTGAATGAAAACTGCTGTTTCTCGCGAATAAACTCATGTTGTTATAAACGAACTTCACTAAACGCATGTTAAGAATACCAGTTCGTTTAGCGTTAACCAGGCTGCCCCGCGAGAAGGCAAACTGATGGACACACCGAAAGTATGTAAATATTTATTTTTAATTTTTAAATACATTTACAAAATTTCTTCGTTTAAATCCGAATATGTATATGTACATTTACAGTCACATCTTTTTTTGCTGTGTCATCACTGGTTTCGCTTTGTAACAAACCGATTTCTATTACTGAAGCCTGGAAATTCTTCCAGTTTGGAAATTTCCCACCTGCTGTACTACGAGCTTAAAGTTTGGACGGTTCCTTTCCTTTTTCTTAGTTTTTGACGAATTTATTGCGGTTTTAGAGATGAGCCGAATTTTCTTTATCTGTAAGTGTCTGAACTGCTAGAGTAGAACTGGCTATCACATTTTCTATGGAAACTTTTATTAGCAATGGTGGTTCGCTGTCTATTACAGCTCAGTTCTGTCCACATATATGGAGGATGTAGTGCATATTCTTCTATACAAGCTTCCAGTAACTGATCACGAAACCCCAATGCATGCATCGCTGATATAAAATCCTCAACACAACAATCACCTACCATATCAGGGTCCACCATCGGAAAACCAAATATATATAACAGAAACCTTCCAATTTCATTTCTTGTGCAATAGTCATGTGTAAGTACCAATGTTTGTATGGAATCCACCGTAGACGGAACTAAAGTCGCTAAGTTTCCACAAGTGAAGTTTAATGTAAAATAAATAGTATGCTCGTCAGCTCCCCGACGCACCAAATACAATTAACGTTCAAAAATGACAGGCCGGAGGCCTTTGTGCAACAACTCTAAGACTCGTATCTCACAAGAGTTTACTTCTAGTACGTGCAAAGCGATATAAAACCTGGAAAAAAACAGAATACAGTCAATGTTCTACCAAAAATCGTGAACCCGGTTACAACATCCAACCACGGAGACTGGACCCGCGGCGGAGCTGTAGAGGTCAAGCTGTGTCCGTCGAGCAGGCAGCAGGTCGGCAGCAGGCAGCAGAGTCGTAGTGGAGCCTATGCTCACCTGTAGCTATGTAGTGCTTGCGTGGTATGTAGGCAACCCGCAACGTCACTGTGCCAGATGAATTGCAGGCCGTACAGGTGGAATGCCGTAACATGTCGGTTTGTATTTTCTGCCTCCAGCTCTGGGTTAAATGAAATTTGCATCCTTAGATTCTTCTATCTGCCCAGGCTTCACTACACGACTTTATTACGCTGGCTTAAAAGCCTGAAACATTACTGATGATGAAAAGTTCAGAACTACATCATTATATTCATCGACAACTGAATGACATTCTGATTTGACGAAGTTGTTTTGTTGTTCAGTAAAGAAAACAAACATTGGGCTACAATATCGATTAACTATCTTGAGAATAGTAAACAACTGATAGGGGCACTTGGTGCAACACTTGAATATTCCACAAACATGCATTGTGTCACACTAAGTAAGAATTTTAAGGCATTCCGGTTCACAAAATACTACAAGCTGTTTCCTCGGCGTCATTTCTTAGCAAGAAGTATTTACCGTTTGTAGTTTCCACATCCAGTGTTTTCAACCTCTTCAATAATCGGTGGCAATTTCGGCAGAATATTCAGCGTACGAATGTAAATAGATGTAGAAAAGATTTCGACATCTCTGATTTTTATTACTTGCGTATCTTCACATTTCAACTGATTATTCATTAGTTCCGATGATCTCTCACAAATATCTTCTGTGATTATACTCTTCATATTACCATTTTTTTTTACCTCCGAATTTTGTCACAATCTATTTCCACGTGATTGCGGTCATTTTGGATCTCCTCATTAAAACCAGTTCTAATAAAGCTTCTGCAATCCTTAATGTTGCACGTCCATCTCGTTAGACCATTTTTCAACAATTTTTGAAACCCGAAGATGTTATCTGTCAGAAGTAATATTTTATCTCTCCTTCTGCTTATTGAAGCTGCAAGCGCGTCGGAGGACATGTTCATTCTAGAATGATCCACCTTGGTTTTAGACATGAGCTCGCAAACTGCTGGGAGGCATCGAGGCACTTAGAGGCCTTAGGCTAGTTGAGAAGGAGTGGATCCTGTTACCTGCTAATCTAACTGGTTTCGAGAAGAATGGGTCCTGCGTCCGTTGCCTTAGGCAGGCGGACCCCGCAGTTATAGCATGTCGAGACAGATCGGACCACATTGGGAACAGCAAGTATAGGTGACCTGCTGGGTCAGATATATTGCACATTAAAGGCGACAATCAAGAGACTTTACACCATGCCGCCTCAACAGGACCCTGAGTTTTGCTGATACTGACAAATAAAATGTTACTTTTAAATTTAAAATTGTGGTATTATCTTATGGGACCAAACTGCTTAGGTCATCAGTTCCTAAGCTTACACACTACTTAATCTAACTTAAACTAACGCTATGGACGACACACACATTCGAGGGAGGACTCGAACCTCCGACGGGAGCAGCCGCACCGACCGTGACTGCAATCCTCAGACCGAGCGGCTTCCCCGCGCGGAAGTTAGGGTTTCATTTAGAATGAGTAAAAGAGGATCTTCCTACAGTATCAAAAGTTGCTAGTGAATAATGTGACTGTTGACATGGAGTACGTAAGCTGGCATGAACACCGGCAGAGCTAGTTTAGCAGAGCGCTATTTCAACTTCAACTTCGTGTGAAATCTTATGGGACTTGACTGCTAAGGTCATCAGTCCCTAAGCATACACATTATCCTAAGGAATAACACACACACCCATGCCCGAGGGAGGACTGAAACCTCCGCCGGGACCAGCCGCGCATTCCATGACTGCAGCGCATGAGACCGCTCGGCTAATGCCGCGCGGCAGAGCGCTAGTAGGAGATTACTCAGCACTGTTTTTAGTGCACTGATTATCGGAATAACAGACAGCAGACACCTGTCTAAGTTCAGGTCAAGTAGTTGCCACGCACTTAACACCCGCTATCTTCGTGTGCACAATACACCACTGCTGGATGCTGCCTGTGGACTCCCGCAAGCAGTCACACGACGCCAGCATACTGTTAGCTGTCCGCATGGTAATGGGTATCCGTAAAGCCTGCACGTAGAAATCCACCTGCCACTGTATCAAAGTAATAACTAAAACCTAGAAAGGGACCGTGAAATAGTTGTCAAGGTAATGTGATGTTATTATTTTCTCATACAATCGTAGTTGGCGATGACAAAAAATGGTTCAAATGGCTCTGAGCACTATGGGACTTAATATCTGTGGTCATCAGTCCCCGAGAACTTAGAACTACTTAAACCTAAGTAACCTGAGGACATCACACACATCCAAGATTCGAACCTGCGACCGTAGCAGTCACGCGGTTCCGGACTGAAGCGCCTAGAACCGCACGGCCGCAAAGGCCGGCTGGCGATAACAAGTATTGATTACGTCATAATACGTTACATGAGAGGTGACCCTAAACAGTGCTTCCGTGGTCCAGAACAGATAGCTTTAGTGGGAATAAAACATTTGTAATCTGTTTTCTTTACATCCCGAAGGTGAGGATTAACCAGAAATGTTGCACTCCGGTGCGATTTATTTTATGATTCATAGACATATTCACATAAGTCCGTCTACATAAACGGCTTTAACAAACTCAATAGCTCATAAAATTAAAACCAGACCCATTACTACATCAGTTGTGTCCACCTTGGGGCTGCATTTTTTTATTACATACCTATAGTGGCCCAATGTGATATTAAATCCCGATCAATGAATGTATGGCCATATTTTGTGGTTTTAAGAACACATATATTTTGTATTTCCCACGAATTTCGTTTAAATAAGCTATTGCTTGCAAACAATAACATCAACTAACGGGGTAGCAAACACGAGATGTAGTCAGCTGCAAGGGTGGGACTCATTACCCTCACCTAATGGAATGGCACCCAACGCGAGGCCAATCGCGCATTAACGTCTCCATCGGTTCCAAAACGCTTATAAGTCTTCGCGGCATTCTCTTCGCTAGATTCAGGTGACGATTTCCATACAATTAAGTGAATGTAAAGCGAAAATTTCGTTTGTTCTTGGTGGGTATAGAATTCCGCGTCTGTAATCTGCCAGTAAAATGTGTACATATATTGTATTGTATTGTTTGATGTTGATAACGAACAGTTTGCAGAAATCTAGCTTCAGCTTCCAGAAGATAAATGCACTGAACTCTCTTCCTTCCCCTGTGTATAACGGTCCATTGAGAAGATCTGATCAACTTTGAAATCAGAATCTCATCTCCAGTCTCACATTTTTGCGTTTCAATGTTACCAACAATCTCATTTCCTAGGAAATGATAATTGTTCAGTAGTCTCGTTGGTACCATTATTAGGTATTTAATTATGTACTGCATTATTTTAAGTACTTGTATGTTCGACATTTTTTATATTGCTCAACCAGGAGAAAATGTAAGTGTTTTGGCAGAGTCTACGTAGTTCTTTCAGTATCTGTAGTGTAATCACTGAGACCGAAAATATCTCCCAATTTTTTTCTCTCTTTTAACTGGCAGCGTGTCGTTCACACTACTTTGTTAACAATTCCAGGAGTACTGACGCTCACCATGTCCAGAACTTCTTCTTCAATACAAGATATTGAGTCCTTCATTAACAGTTCCAGAAGTGCTGATTCTCACCATGTCCAGAACTTCTCCTACAATACAAGTTACTGAGAACTTGATTAACAATTCCACAAGTACTGACGCTCACCATGTCCAGAACTTCTCCTACAACACAAGTTACTGAGTACTTAATTAACAATTCCGTTAGTACTAGTTCTCACCATGTCCAGAACTTCTACAATATAAGTTACTGAGTACTTGATTAACATTCCAGAAGTACTAATTCTCACCATGTCCAGAACGTCTCCTACAATACAAGTTACTCAGTACTTGATTAACAATTCCAAAAGTACTGACGCTCACCATGTTCAATTACAATTCAAGTTACTAAGTCGATCATTATCCGCTTACTGTTAGAATGCTAACCTACTGATAGAATGCTAACCTGCAAACACATGCTGGTATGACTAAGTGTTTCGTCTGCACTTCAGTTCTGTCGATTATGGGGGGTAGTTGGTCGTTAAAACAGGAGCCGTTACCTAGTGAAATAACACAGCCAGCAGCCTGTCTGAGATCAATTTTGTTCATACTTGGTCGTTAACAGTTCGCTTATATGTAGAACAGAAGGATGTAGCAATGTAGCAAGTTTAGTTATCTTAAACGTAAGCGGGAAAGAAGAAAAATCAAGGTTTCACACGTCATTTGTTATCCGTAAATAAAAGATAACAGCTTTTCAAAAGACGTAGATTAACGTGCCCACCCTCACCCCCCCCCCCCCCCCCCCCCCCGCCCCCGCGCGCTACCGGTGGCATCAATTTTGAGAACGTTTCCTGGAAATAGGCCAAGTTAATGGAAGATCGTCATTGTGTGGCTGCCGTTTGTGGTATTGGACTTGATTTTGAAGTGAAATTGCAGTTGTTAGAAGCGTCAAAAAGAGTGACCATAATCTGTAAGACGGGTTTTGTTTGTGCGAGACGCTCTGGTACCATTCGCACATAGCTTGTGGACGAGATATTACATCACAACTTTTGAAAAATAATTTTTTCAACTACATCTGTTAGTACACAGACTAAAATTGTACTTTCCTCAGATATCGTTAGCATGACTTAGATTTCATGTTTCTGTTGAGGTGATTGTCACTAGAAGGTCAATAATGAGATAATGTTACTTCAGTGTTCTATTAACTAATATATAATTGAGTCATACATTACACTTCTTCAATAGTTCACGAAGATACCTAACAGTCTCTTACATCTAATCTTTCAGGATGCTTTCTATTACTATCAAATTTAGGCGAGACATATACTGACAAAGCAAACTTAGGATTAATATCAGTGTGATGACTAGATTTAACATTTGCACTTATGACACCTTCATTTCATTACTTCTGGATGTATTATAGAAGGTAGAGAGGCATATATAAAGATGTTGGCTTTTCTTTCACATATTCTACTTCCCAAATCTAGAGAGCGGTGAGGCATTTAATTTTGCTCTCTCTCAGAATGTTACAATTACGTTAATTAACCAATAATTTATGAGCTTAACAGAGAACTTCCACACTACTCTAACTACTTTGATAATTAGGAGAGCATGTTATAAATTAACGACACGATGTATGCACTAATTATTAGCCGTGTATCGGTGTATAGGAGCTATGTGTAAATGGGACTTTGCGGATTCATAAATTCAATGAAGAGGTAACTTAAGATTAATGATAGACGAATTTATACTGCGTACCCGCGCAATGCAGGCAGCATAATGCAGTATGTTGTGTGGCCCTTGTAATGGAAGGACAGTAGATACGAAATCAATACCAAAGACACGTTTTGACAGTCGCTTTGTTAAAAAATAGCTGGTAAAAGACACGTGGGTTAGGTTCCTGATATCTAATGTCAACGCTACCTATTAATAAAAAATACTAAATGTACAGCTACAAGCATCTGTCAAGATTTGAGAACACTGTGTGTCGAGCATAAAATTAAAGTTTTTTACTTGTAAAATATTCCTTTCCAATCCGTTGTCCAATATCGGATTCATTTGGCCTCTACGTTTCTCACAGCCGCATTCTTGTACAAAATTCCCTCGGTTTTAAATCTCGGCTTGTATTTGAGCTACAGTAGATAGTAATTGTATGAACTTCTCGACATGTTTTTTAATCTGTTCGCATCGAATGGATACATTGCAGCAATTATTTCACGATGTGAATGCCATACAATTAAACATCAGGTTTACGGTGAAAATTGAAAGGAAAACAAACAGTTGTTTTTGGACCCGTTGGTTAAATATAAATCGAGTGATCATCTAGGTCAGCGGTTCCCAATCTTACTCGACTCGTGAACCCCTTCTACAACTATCTTAGTTGAATGAAGCACTGACTTTTAAATACACAAGCAGTAGGCATGCATTAATTTTAATCTCAAGCGAAAGTTTTAATAACTTTAACTTAACCCTTAATGTTTAAAACCTAAAGTAACTCTAGTTACGGCTTAAAAGTAATACAACGTGTAGTCCTAATTGCAACAATAAATCCAAGTAGCCTTTGCAATTACTCATCTCTTCATCGGAATTTAGTGAGAATGCTGCGCCTGCTTTACACGGCACAAAGCTTTGAAGTCAGGAACCATAGATGTCAAATAAAGTCTCAAATTACTTTCAGCATAAAGTCTGTTTCTGTATTTATTTTTAAGTATACATAGGAAGAAAACGACTTTTCGCAGAAATATGTGGATGAAAAGGGTAATAAGTATCTATAGTGTAATCACTGAGATTGAAAATTTTTCCCAAATTGTTATGACTTTATTCGCTAACACTGGAAACTCCTTTAAACTTAACCAAAAACCATCTGATAACAAAGATTTTTTCAGTAACTGAAAATCAGTGGAAATTTCAAGAACCTGCTCTTTTTCATTTATGCTTAATGCAGATTCTAAAATCGATGACTCTTCGAAGGGATTTCGATTCCGTTTCTCATTATACAAGATGTGAACAACTTGAAAATAAATACATTACTAAACAGATACCAAACATTTGCCCGCATAGATTACGGACAGAATCAGTACTGGTCAGAGTGACTTGTCATTTATCTGTGAAGAACTCAGATAAGAATTCGAAGCTTTCTTCTTACTGAATTTCAATGTTCTTTAACCACATTCATGAAATTTTTGCCCAACAAATATGATTTCCACCAGGAAGTGGCGAAGGTAACCAAAGCACTCTGTTTGATTAATACTGAAACACATTTCCCAAAAATTAAGTTTTTTAATGAGTGATTCGATACGATCTTGCACAAAATGAACGTTTATATTTGACCCATGAAGAGATAAATGTAAAGTGATAATTTTTTAGTAAAAGTCTGCCAAATAAGCTTAAGTCTGAAGCCAGATTTCATCTTCCATGCACTTTGTTTTATGGAAGGCATGGCTGGTGAGAAAAACTTCATCTTTAAGCTCATAAAATCTGGATCTACAATAGTTCTATCTCCGGATGGCCACCTAGCATAAGTGTAAGACAGTAAACACTTATAAATGCTTCATATTTCCTCAGAAAGCGCTGCTAGGGTGCAGAAATTTGTAGGGAGAGCCTACACGCAATTAATTATTTTTACTGCATCCTCAGCAGAGATTTCATTCAATACATCGGGCATGCGTTTAGAAACAAGAGCCTGTCTATTAATGCAGCAAGTGTCGAAGAAGCATTCGGCGCTACTGATTTCTCTTTGGCAACAAATGGAGCATAACACCCTGCCATATACACTCCTGGAAATTGAAATAAGAACACCGTGAATTCATTGTCCCAGGAAGGGGAAACTTTATTGACACATTCCTGGGGTCAGATACATCACATGATCACACTGACAGAACCACAGGCACATAGACACAGGCAACAGAGCATGCACAATGTCGGCACTAGTACAGTGTATATCCACCTTTCGCAGCAATGCAGGCTGCTATTCTCCCATGGAGACGATCGTAGAGATGCTGGATGTAGTCCTGTGGAACGGCTTGCCATGCCATTTCCACCTGGCGCCTCAGTTGGACCAGCATTCGTGCTGGACGTGCAGACCGCGTGAGACGACGCTTCATCCAATCCCAAACATGCTCAATGGGGGACAGATCCGGAGATCTTGCTGGCCAGGGTAGTTGACTTACACCTTCTAGAGCACGTTGGGTGGCACGGGATACATGCGGACGTGCATTGTCCTGTTGGAACAGCAAGTTCCCTTGCCGGTCTAGGAATGGTAGAACGATGGGTTCGATGACGGTTTGGATGTACCGTGCACTATTCAGTGTCCCCTCGACGATCACCAGTGGTGTACGGCCAGTGTAGGAGATCGCTCCCCACACCATGATGCCGGGTGTTGGCCCTGTGTGCCTCGGTCGTATGCAGTCCTGATTGTGGCGCTCACCTGCACGGCGCCAAACACGCATACGGCCATCATTGGCACCAAGGCAGAAGCGACTCTCATCGCTGAAGACGACACGTCTCCATTCGTCCCTCCATTCACGCCTGTCGCGACACCACTGGAGGCGGGCTGCACGATGTTGGGGCGTGAGCGGAAGACGGCCTAACGGTGTGCGGGACCGTAGCCCAGCTTCATGGAGACGGTTGCGAATGGTCCTCGCCGATACCCCAGGAGCAACAGTGTCCCTAATTTGCTGGGAAGTGGCGGTGCGGTCCCCTACGGCACTGCGTAGGATCCTACGGTCTTGGCGTGCATCCGTGCGTCGCTGCGGTCCGGTCCCAGGTCGACGGGCACGTGCACCTTCCGCCGACCACTGGCGACAACATCGATGTACTGTGGAGACCTCACGCCCCACGTGTTGAGCAATTCGGCGGTACGTCCACCCGGCCTCCCGCATGCCCACTATACGCCCTCGCTCAAAGTCCATCAACTGCACATACGGTTCACGTCCACGCTGTCGCGGCATGCTACCAGTGTTAAAGACTGCGATGGAGCTCCGTATGCCACGGCAAACTGGCTGACACTGACGGCGGCGGTGCACAAATGCTGCGCAGCTAGCGCCATTCGACGGCCAACACCGCGGTTCCTGGTGTGTCCGCTGTGCCGTGCGTGTGATCATTGCTTGTACAGCCCTCTCGCAGTGTCCGGAGCAAGTATGGTGGCTCTGACACACCGGTGTCAATGTGTTCTTTTTTCCATTTCCAGGAGTGTATTTCGCTCCATCTGAAAAATCGGTGCCGAACTGAACGATTCCCACGATAGCTGCTGTGACACCATTATTTTTGAACTTACTTCGCGCGGCAGAAACTAACTGCTGCAGTGGTGAGTCACGCCAGGCAGCAAACTGCTCCGACAATTGCCTGCATAAACAGATACGTTGCAATGACTTATCACGCCACACGTTTTGTAGCCCTTTTTGTATATGCAGTTGATTCCATTATTGTGCGCTACAGAATGATACTAATGTGCCGCGGCTGAACGTATCGGTCTGTGGTATCTGTTCATCCCAACCCAAGTCACATATTCACGTAGAAGTGTCTCTAGGCCCACGGGTTTGACCTTAGCGCATGGTCCTCAGGGTGCGAGTCTCGCGTCTGGCAGGCAATATCTTTTTCTTTCTTTTTTCATCGGGTTAGAAAATTATTTGTTTATTTGCCGGTCTTGTGGTCTCCGCTGCTTTATTGCAGAGTGCAGTACAATTAAACCTACCGTACTGCATCAGAAGTAAATGAGTGTAAGCTTCCGAATGGCTTTATTACAAGCAAATGAGCCGGCCAGAGTGGCCGTTCGGTTCTAGGCGCTTCAGCCTGGAACCGCGCGACCGCTACTGTCGCAGGTTCGAATCCTGCCTCGCGAATGGATCTGTGTGACGTTCTTAGGTTAGTTAGGTTTAAGTAGTTCTAAGTTCTAAGGGACTGATGACCTCAGATGTTAAGTCCTATAGTGCTAAGAGACATTTGAACCACAAACAAATGAGCCACGTTTTCGTTACTAAATAATGTCTGTAAACAAAAAACGAAGGGAGAAAGGGAAAGATACACAAAATAAGAACAGCTATTACTTTCTTACACCGAGGAGAATACTTTTGCACCGCTTTCTCGAATGAATCCCTTCACACCCAGGCCCAGATGC
Source organism: Schistocerca americana (assembly GCF_021461395.2). Taxonomy (NCBI): domain Eukaryota; kingdom Metazoa; phylum Arthropoda; class Insecta; order Orthoptera; family Acrididae; genus Schistocerca; species Schistocerca americana. The sequence continues at coordinate 388,291,684 of NC_060125.1, forward strand.
TGCACTTGTGATGAGGTACGTCATCTGGTGACGTCACATGTTAAACATGTTTGATCGACTTTTGGAGTAATTCCCTACATAATTCTTTTATTAAATTACTTTTCTCAGCATCTCTACGTCATTTCAGAGTCGTGTAAACGTTAGTAAGAATCACCCTGTACACTGATATTGAAGCTGCGCAGTTGCCGGTTTGTCGGACTGTCATATTACACTATGCGTGTAGATATTTTATGACAAGTGCTGCCACCTGTTAGATATTTATCAAATTACGCGCTACCCATTTATGAATACGTAGTGACTGTTCTTTCGGACATGCCCTAAATAACACACACCACTCGGAACCCGCAGCTGTGATACACTGTATGCACGAGGGCTGTTCAATAAGTAATGCAACACATTCTTTTTCTGAAACAGGGGTTGTTTTATTCAGCATTGAAATACACCAGGTTATTCCCCAATCTTTTAGCTACACAACACTATTTTTCAACGTAATCGCCATTCAATGCTACGGCCTTACGCCACCTTGAAATGAGGGCCTGTATGCCTGCACGGTACCATTCCACTGGTCGATGTCGGAGCCAACGTCGTACTGCATCAATAACTTCTTCATCATCCGCGTAGTGCCTCCCACGGATTGCGTCCTTCATTGGGCCAAACATATGGAAATCCGACGGTGCGAGATCGGGGCTATAGGGTGCATGAGGAAGAACAGTCCACTGAAGTTTTGTGAGCTCCTCTCGGGTGCGAAGACTTGTGTGAGGTCTTGCGTTGTCATGAAGAAGGAAAGTTCGTTCAGATTTTTGTGCCTACGAACACGCTGAAGTCGTTTCTTCAATTTCTGAAGAGTAGCACAATACACTTCAGAGTTGATCGTTTGACCATGGGGAAGGACATAGAACAGAATAACCCCTTCAGCGTCCCAGAAGACTGTAACCATGACTTTACCGGCTGAGGGTATGGCTTTAAACTTTTTCTTGGTAGGGGAGTGGGTGTGGCGCCACTCCATTGATTACCGTTTTGTTTCAGGTTCGAAGTTATGAACCCATGTTTCATCGCCTGTAACAATCTTTGACAAGAAATTGTCACCCCCAGCCACATGACGAGCAAGCAATTCCGCACAGATGGTTCTCCTTTGCTCTTTATGGTGTTCGGTTAGACAACGAGGGACCCAGCGGGAACAAACCTTTGAATATCCCAACTGGTGAACAATTGTGACACCACTACCAACAGAGATGTCAAGTTGAGCACTGAGTTGTTTGATGGTGATCCGTCGATCATCTCGAACGAGTGTGTTCGCACGCTCCGCCATTGCAGGAGTCACAGCTGTGCACGGCCGGCCCGCACGCGGGAGATCAGACAGTCTTGCTTGACCTTGCGGCGATGATGACACACGCTTTGCCCAACGACTCACCGTGCTTTTGTCCACTGCCAGATCACCGTAGACATTCTACAAGCGCCTATGAATATCTGAGATGCCCTGGTTTTCCGCCAAAAGAAACTCGATCACTGCCCGTTGTTTGCAACGCACATCCGTTACAGACGCCATTTTAACAGCTTCGTACAGCGCTGCCACCTGTCGGATGTCAATGAAACTATACGAGACGAAGCGGGAATGTTTGAAAATATTCCACAAGAAATTTCCGGTTTTTTCAACCAAAATTGGCCGAGAAAAAAATGTGTTGCATTACTTATTGAACTGCCCTCGTACATTGAAGGTGGAGGGGGAGAAATGAAAGGAAATGGAACGGATTATTGATATCACCTGCATCGGGACGTTACCTATAATCAGCAGCGACGAGTGAAAATGGATGGCGTGCCGGGATTCTAACCTGGGATATTCGACTTACTAGGAAGTTGCGTTAAGCGCTACCTGGAGGCCTGTCGAGTGTGTCCGCGTAGTTGCGATAAAAACTTTGTTCAAGGTGGCGCTGTGATTAACGCAATTGCCTAATTAGCAAGAGACCCAGGGTTCGAATCCTGGTCCGGTGCACATTTTCACTGATTGCGTCGATTCCGCGTAATATCCAGGTACAGCTGACGTCAATAATCCTTTCTCTTTCCCTTCTTTCGTCCCCCACTACTTTCAACTTACATACAACGCAATACCTATACTCTGTGCTGAAGCACAAAACAGGAAGCCTATTCGTTATTTATCAAACTATGCACTACCTTCGGCGACTCATACCACTGCAATCATCTCACGATATCTGTCACAAATGGCTCTCAGCACTATGGGACTTAACATCTGTGGTCATCAGTCCCCTAGAACTTAGAACTACTTAAACCTAACTAACCTAAGGACATCACACACATCCATGCCCGAGGCAGGATTCGAACCTGCGGCCGTAGCAGTCCCGCGGTTCCGAACTGCAGTGCTAGAACCGCACGACCACCGCGGCCGGCTATCTGTCACAGAAAGTACTAATAGCAACAGTGACACCACCGGAAATGAGTACGAGCAAGAGCAAGAACTAACATTAGACTCATTTTCTGTAAAGTACACAATTTTACTGACATGACTTCATTGAAGGTTGTGGATATTCTGAACATAGATTACAAGAATTATTGTGTACACTCATTAATTAACCTTCATAGTGAAATACACTATCTTCTCGACGACGATAATTACGCACCTGATGATCCAAATATGACGAAATATAGACACAGCCAAGGCTGCCATTTGCGCATGTCAAGGATAATAGAATGAAAACTGAATTATCCCATGGCTCGTGCACCCGTCAGTCATAAACAACGTACTCTGTCCGTCACTTCAGGTCTTTCACCAGCTAATATTCGCCCGCCCACTCCACTATGAAACACCAGACGCTTTGTGGAGATGATGAGACCTGGGATGGTTTTTGGGAACACTTCCAGCAATCGACTGACCAGGATTCCGAGGTACCCACCATTCATTAACACGCCTTTTTTTGCAAGGCTCTTTAGAAGGGGATCGAAAATACTAAGCTGACAGTGTCGCTTTGATGCCTGACACAAATGAGGAAACCAAGAGAACCCTAAAAGAACGCTATTACGATAAAAATTAAATTTTACAAGCTCTCCTGGATTATGTGAAATCTACTAAACCCATGCACTTTCATAATCCAGTATCAGTTAATCCTACATTTATAGATAGCAACCACTGCATCCCACGCTTTTCGTACCCTCGGCGAAGACGTAAATGCATATGGTCGTGTAATAGTACCAAAAACTCTCAGGCATTTTCCTGTTGACATCTGCAGACACTGGCTTATCCATATCAAGCAAACCGGTCTTTCAGAATGGGAACGGAAATAGAACTTGAAGGAACGGAAATAGACGCGGCTCTTGCTTCGCATAAGACCCGTCGGGACAGTAAAATGTTGACTTACACTCCCACGGCTGCAGTCTTTCATGTCCGCGTTTGTCAGAAACAATAATATTACCTAAGGGCATTAAGATTTACGGTCCTTTTTGTGTATCTGCAAAGAATGTGCTGATTGGACCCAAGATTGTAGCAAAATAACAGAGGTCAGTGAATGAAAACAGAAATAGAAAAGTACAAATAGATTTTTTTCTGTGCTAGACAACATAAAGTGGCGAATTTCTGGGAGAACGTTAGTATTTTTTGTACTAACTGTAAAAAAGTGATACGTGTCGAAAGTACGAAGTGTAAGATCTCAGCAGCGCGTACGTCAATTACTTTAGTAAAATAGACGTAGCTATGGCAGCCTTCACATCCTTGCAGGCAACTGAAGTACACATTGTAGGACCAACAGGAGTAAGTAAACTTACCCGATGCTAGACAACGGAAGCTAAGCATCGTTCATTGCAGAGTCATTAAGTGTTGGTTTGAAACTGCCTGCATTCGACCAACGACAACTTAATGTTCGAATATCATGCTAACTCTTCGCGACATTGTCATCCTTCATTGCAAAGTCATTAAGTGTTGGTTGGAAACTGCCTGCTTTCGATCACCGACAGCTTAATGTTCGAACCTCATACAATCTCTTCGCGACAGCGTAACGTTGTCAGTTTCGAAATTAGAGGACTTACTTTAGCGCGTATGAAATTAATAACAGGTGTTAATGATATGACGCATGTACACAGACTGCAGTTTGCTGCCACACAGTCTAACATATAAATAAAAATTATTAATTGTCCTCTTTGTTTTGCATTTATTGATTTAATTAAAGCTAAGTTAGAGCTTGAGTTTTAGGTTCTTGAATGTTATTCTTACAGGTGGTCCCAGAAATGCTGCGACAAACTTCAAGGGGTTTTTGAGAGTGTCTTGACGAACAAATCGAGAATAGGAGTCAGTGTCCAGAAACGTCATCCAACGACGCTGCAGAGCGTTACAGTTATAGGTGCCGGCGCCTGCTGCTGTTAGGCCTCCCCTCCGGCAGTAAACGTGACTTTGTACACTGGCGGACAGTTGGAGGAATGTCTCGCAATGTTGTTTATTATTCAGTTATCGCATCTGATTGCCGTGATAACCAGTGAAGTGGATGCAGCCAGATGCTGCGCAGGCCGGCCTTGCCTCCTATGAACATGCTGCTCTGTTTCCTTGGTGGACGACGGTTACGGACAATGGTTTCCATCTACAGTTTACTTTTCTCCTGTGTACTGAAAAAACTGGAGATTTTAGAGGGCTCCAAGAACAAAATGAACTTCGGATCGAAACCCGTGTCTGATTCCGTCATCCATCGAGGTAACAGAGCATCGCATTTGTGGGAGACAAGGCCTCTCTACGCAGCAGCTAGCCCCATCTGCTACTCCATTGGCGATCGTGGCAATCAGTCGCAATCACTGAATAACAAACACTGCGAGACGTTCCAACTATGGTCCGTCAGGGTACAAAGTCACGTTTGCTACCGAAGGGGTAGCTTCTGTAGCGTCGTTCGATGACATTTCCAGACAGGAGTTTCTATCCTCAATTTGTTCCTCGTGATAATCTCTGCGACCTCGTGAAATTTGCCGCAACATTTCTTGGTCACCCTCTATGTTACTTAAAGCCCAGGAGTGATGTTAGTTAACGACGCTATTTGAATTCACCTCTCGACAAATTAAGTTTACTGGAATTCGCGATGTAGTACTTCAAGAATGTTGTAGTTTGCTCGGCGATGTGCTACAAGTGATCTTCGTAGCTGAAAGCTAAAAAGTGCTATTATTCGATTCTCATATACTGAAAAAAGTCTTATGTGTGCAATTACAGAATGTTCGATGAAAAGACGACGACAGTTGTCCAATTACGTAACAATTAAAACATCAAAAAGAAATGATGACTGTGGGTGAGACACAGATGATGACGTGTGGGCCGAAGTTCTCCCTATACATCCACTAACCATCGATCAGGATGATCTATGCATCATCGTAGGCTGTTGTAATGATGAATCTGTAGTTTGGCCAAATAAAGCCATAACGTCCCTTTCAAGCAATAGGCAAGGGATATTCTTGAAATAGTAGTACACTTTGTCACGTATGAAGAAATTAATCTGACGAAATTTTCGTTGTTGAAGCTAATGTGCCTTCCTATGAATTTAAAAACTGCTAACGGCTGTTGCCAGACACAGACAATTAAGGTAATAGGAAGTATCTTAAAATAGTCAGAGCTGTCAGATGATGTGCAGCGTAGAGCTAAATCGAACGAAGCTGGACATTAGGTGGATAAACGATCTTATAAACGACCACATTGAAACTAGAATGAATAGGAAAACCGTGTTGCCTGCGCTATTAGGGCGGTACAGCAACAGAAGGTACAACTTAATTAATGTAGACGTGTGATTATAAGAACAAGTGGCTGCCAACAACAAATAAAATTGATTACGAGACAAAGGAATGACAAACAATGGTTGTGAGTGAACATTGATTAAATCAGTGGGAAATGTTTGATACGAACTCACGTCTCCTGCCTACTAGGCAGGTGCGCTGACCACTGCGCCATCCGGGCACATTGGTCATCCAACTGCTTTGGACTACCCTAATACGCCTCACGTCAGACCCAAATTCTCAACTTATCCACCCACTACTAATGTAGTGCTTGTTGCCCATTATGGTGTCTGTACTTTCGGGCAAAAGTGTATGATAGTGCCCAGCATAAAAATTGCTTGAAAATTAAAAGAAACATTTAAGATTAAGAAATATAATAAAACAAATGTTGCCACAAAAAACAATAAGGGATTCCAAGAGGAACCAAACGAATGTACATAAAGAGTAACCTAAATAACTAAATACATGAAAGTGATCAGACTATTACACACCTAATAGTACATTGTGCGAAATAATGAAAAGAACTGGAAGAGAATCGGAGAAATTTTATAACAGGTATCATGAGCTGGTTCTTATTGAACAACTGAGCATTCAGAAGCCCACCATTATTACCAGCCAATTCATAGCAATTTCCATCTCTTCAAGTAACTTCCATTTTTGCCCTTTTCTTTCAACATGAAGTATACCGGTAGTTAAACTAACGACGACTAATGACTACTAACTCTCAAGAGTTCGGCAAAGGCCGAGTGGTGTACGCCTGACCGATTTTGTTCAATAAGTGGTCGGGGAATTTCGTCTTTAACATCCTAACTGTCTATCTAATGTAAGATACATCACATTGGCCTTCTACTTGGATGCTGCTGAAATTTCAAGCAGCGTCTCGCCACCTGATAGCATTGCAGTTTGGAATATCACACAAGCAGTCCTAACGGAACTGGGTCGCACTGTGTATGTTGCAGCCGGATACAAGATTCCAGAGGGAACCATGGAGACGCTGTACATCTTCCACACACATAGGGACCTCGACCACTGGCCAAAGCCGGAAGCTTTAGCGCAGATTCCTGACAGACAACAGAAGAGGCAGCCATTCATCCACATGTTGTTCAGCGGAGGACCACGTAACTATATCGGTGAGCCATCTATTTACATCAGTCATTCCTTTCCAATCATTAAATTTTTTCCGCATGCGGAAGTATCTGTATTTAACTTCCGAAAGTCATCTTATGGTGTGTGGTTGTGGGCACATTCGTTACCACTGCCATTTGTGTTCCATAAGCGCATGGTGCATAGGAATGAAGACTGTTGGCAAGCCTCCGTACGAGCTCCAGATTCTCCCATATCCCCATAGCACTCATATTGTTGGATGTTGGTTGGAAGAAGTAATATACTGCCATACTTTCATGGGCCGTACACTCTTGTAATTATACGAGGGGCGTTAAATAAGTAATTCTACACTCTTTTTCTTAAAGCAGGTTGGTTCTTTCTGTTTAGGATTATAATACACTATATTATTCGCCACTCTTCTGGCTACGAAACCCAATTTTTCAACATAATCTCCGTTCAGTGCGAAGACGGTACGCCATCTCACTGTGAGGGCCTGTATGCCCTCATGGTACCACTCTACTGGACGATGTCGGAGACTGCGTCTTGCTACCACCCCATCATCCACGAACTGCTTCCCGAGGAGTGCATCCGTAATTGGGCCAAACAGATGGAAGTCGGAAGATGCGAGATCCGGGCTTTAGGGTGGATGAGGAAGAACAACCCAAAAAAATTTTGTTAGCTTGTCTCGGGTGAACAGACTTGTGTGAGGTCTTGTGTTTTCATGTAGAAGCAGAAGTTCTTGTGAATTTTGTGGTGACGAACACGCTGAGGTCGTTTCATCAATTTCCTGAGGATAACAAATTATTTGTTTCTTCGGTGTGGAGGCGGTTTGACGCCACTACATAGATCGACGTTTTGTTTTCGATTCGAAGTGATGAACCCATGTGTAATTACTTATGTCATCCGCCCCAATATCTGAGTGGTCAGCGTGACGGATTGCCGTCCTACGGGCCCGGGTTCGATTCCGGCTGGGTCGGGGATTTTCTCGGCTCAGGGACTGGGTGTTGTGTTGTCTTCATCATCATTTCATCCGTATCCGGCTCGCAGGTCGCCCAATGTGGCGTCGATTGTAATAAGACCTGCACCACGGCGGCAGGAGCTGCCCCGTAAGGCGCCTCCCGGCCAATGACGCCAAACGCTCATTTCAATTTCCATTACTTGTGTCGGTGTTCGACAAATAAATTGCCTCATTTGCACATTTTTTATTAGATTAAATGTTTCGATGACTCTGGGTCGTCTTGAGATCTATGTGGTAGCTTCAGAGATCCATCAGAGACCCGGGACAAAGATACGGATCAATTTAAGTAAAACACTTGGAAGGTTGGCCAAACTTGACGCGTCTTTCATCAGTCCCAAACAAATATATTTATTCAATAATAATTCCATCATAAGCCATCTAACAGTTACCAATATTCTTTCCACATATATGTATGTAGTTAAGGTTTTAAAATTAAAATCACAATGCATAATGAATCTGCATTATACATAATATTACAAATGTTACTCGAAGAAGATGTCAGCTGTGCAATACAATGATGGCCCGATTACAAATAGTTGACTGATTAAAATAAGAAGTGGTGGCACTCTGTTCGCGTGACTATCATCGCAGCTGTAGGCTAATTCCACAACAAAACTTGAATATAAGTTCAACAAACGTTAAGTAAAAGACAGTAAAATGCGTACATCTCCATTGGTTATTCTGCTCTCAACTAGACAAGGTGCGGCCAAGCTGGCCAAACGATACCCACGGAAAAACCCGAAGCAAACAGCAGTACTTCACTGATTGGTCACAAGCCTGTTACTCGTTAATAAAATCAAGTAATTTAATAAACTACCGGACACTATTAAAATGATACGGACAATTACCCACTTTTTGTTTAAGAAATCAAGAACATCAGTGCTCATTTTGCCCAAAGGCTTTCATCACACTCCTGCAAGAATCTTACAGTAACACAAACACTGAGTAAATTACTTTCTAATCCGGGGACACCCCCGCCGCGGCACGATGCCAAAAGAACGACAATAAAGTACTCTACGAGAGATCCGCAGAATCGCGTGCGACCTGCCAACAGCTAGGCCTCGTGCGATGACGGGAAAACCGCTAAAGGAGGAAAAAAAAACGCGTCCCTGGCCCGGACCAACAGTACAGCAACGCGTCAACCGCTGCCTGTACAAAGCTGTCAACATGTGCTAAACAACAAGTTTGATAGAAATTAACATACATAGCACGTAAACGGCCAGTTAATGTTTATTTTCAAGGAAACCAACTATTAAAACTTTGGTATATGAGCGTCCCGCTCATAAACGTTATAAGTCAAGCTTCCTAGCAGACAAGAAACTATGTACAAAGTGATTTGAAAATAATTTCATAATAATTTAAACAACATAAAATAATTCAAGGTATCCTCTAATGAGGCCTCTTGGGGACTAATATTAGAACTACTGACAGCCTTGGGAGAGCCAGTCCTGACAAAACTCTACCATCTGGTGAGCAAGATGTATGAGACAGGCGAAATACCCTCAGACTTCAAGAATAATGTAATAATCCCAATCCCAAAGAAAGCAGGTGTTGACAGATGTGAAAATTACCAAACTATCAGTTTAATAAGTCACAGCTGCGAAATACTAACGCGAATTCTTTACAGACGAATGGAAAAACTGGTAGAAGCTGACCTCGGGGAAGATCAGTTTGGATTCCGTAGAAATGTTGGAACACGTGAGGCAATACTGACCATATGACGTATCTTAGAAGAAAGATTAAGGAAAGGCAAACCTACTTTTCTAGCATTTGTAGACTTACAGAAAGCTTTTCACAATGTTGACTGGAATACTCTCATTCAAATTCTGAAGGTGGCAGGGGTAAAATACAGGGAGCGAAAGACTATTTACAATTTGTACATAAAGCAGATGGCAGATATAAGAGTCGAGGGGCATGAAAGGGAAGCAGTGGTTGGGAAGGGAGTGAGACAGGGTTATAGGTTCTCCTCGATGCTATTCAATCTGTATATTGAGCAAGCAGTAAAGGAAACAAAAGAAAAGTTCGGAGTAGGTATTAAATTCCATGGAGCAGAAATAAAACTTTGAGGTTCGCCGATGACATTGTAATTCTGTCAGACACAGCAAAGGACTTGGAAGAGCAGTTGAACAGAATGGACAGTGTCTTGAAAGGAAGGTATAAGATGAACATTAACAAAAGCAAAACGCAAATAATGGAATGTAGTCGAATTACGTCGGGTGATGCTGAGGGAATTAGATTAGGAAATGAGACACTTAAAGTAGTAAAGGAGTTTTGCTATTTGGGGAGCAAAATAACTGATGATGGTCGAAGTAGAGAGGATATAAAATTTAGACTGGCAATTGCAAGGAAAGCGTTTCTGAAGAAGAGAAATTTGTTAACATCGAGTATAGATTTAAGTGTCAGGAAGGCGTTTCTGAAAGTATTTGTATGGAGTGTAGCCATGTATGGAAGTGAAACATGGACGGTAAATAGTTCAGACAAGAAGAGAATAGTAGCTTTCGAAATTTGGTGCTACAGAAGAATGATGAAGATTAGATGGGTAGATCACATAACTAATGAGGAGGTACTGAATAGAATTGGGGAGAAGAGGAGTTTGTGGCACAATTTGACCAGAAGAAGGGATCGGTTGGTGGGACATGTTTTGGGGCATCAATGGATCACCAATTTAGCACTGGAGGGCAGCGTGGAGGGTAAAAATCGTAGAGGGAGACCAAGAGATGAATACACTAAGCAGATTCAGAAGGATGTAAGCTGCAGTAGGTACTGGGAGACGAAGAAGCTTGCACAGGATAGAGTAGCATGGAGAGGTGCATCAAACCAGTCTCAGGACTGAAGACCACAACAACAACAACTTCAATTTGGATACGCAGTAAATGGTAGATGGCCAGTTAAATTATACAGCTATAATTCAAAGGGCTCCTCAACCTGGAGTAAGAAAGTATACAAATAGAAACGCGGCCACACACATGAACCAAACGTGTGTACATTAAGGCTGAGCGTACACGACTTTAGTTACAGGCCACATCCATTAGCTCACCCCAGAAAGGGCCATAAGGTGCACAACAATCAGATATTACAATCAGTAGTATCAAATACTCAATGATAACAAACAATGATTTCAGTCTTCATACATAATTTCACAGAAACGCCAAGAATGCTAATAGTTTCAGAACTCCAGGTAAGTGCCGGGTAATACTGCTAAGAAGTTGTCCAATACATATCAACGTATTTAGCACACCACAATGACTGATGCACTCGTGACCACGTTGCACGAGACGAGAGCCGCTCCTTGGCCCCTAAACTCGCCAGTAGCAACGGTCAACGCTGGAGGAAAACTCGGAGCCCCATTGCCCAACGATTTCAACTCGCTGCAATCGCCAGGACGCCAAATACTCAGGGACACACGTCCAGCTTCGTGTCCCACACACCACTCACTACCACACAGCCCCTGGGCAAAGATGATACGGCAAGGGCCAGAATCGATGGAACGCGCGCACAAGTGGCGCCAGTAAGTCCGCGCGAGGGCCCTCACACAAGGTACCACGGCTCACCCTCTTGTCCAATCACAATCACGTATCTGAATATTGTACTCTGACACGTGGTTCTGAGTATACCAGAGAGCTTGCCGAAGCAATTAAGTAGCTCTGAATATGAGGCAGAGTGCCGGCCGGTGTGGCCGTGCGGTTAAAGGCGCTTCAGTCTGGAACCGCGTGACCGCTACGGTCGCAGGTTCGAATCCTGCCTCGGGCATGGATGTGTGTGATGTCCTTAGGTTAGTTAGGTTTAATTAGTTCTAAGTTCTAGGCGGCTGATGACCTCAGAAGTTAAGTCGCATAGTGCTCAGAGCCATTTGAACCATTTTTTTGAGACAGAGTGATAGAAAAATGTAATCGAATTAAACATGCGCAACTGAGACAGAAAAATACTTTCTTAGTCAATTTTGATGAAAATTTCGACGTCTCAGTTCCATTTCTGGCGCAAAAATCTGAATTTCCCTGTTACACGTTAATTTTTTCTCAAGCTGTTACCTGGGTCTAAACTGTTGTGTCTAGGCAAGACAGCCTAGACACAATGAGAGGAAGCCGAAAGGCACGCGCTACGCTCACGCAGATGGGCGTGAGGTCTGAAACAGGATACGTAATGAATGCTATAAAGAAAAGTACGTAGCTTCTGGAATACTTAACTTTAATCCATCCTTTTGGTACATCTGGAGATTGTGGCGATACAAGTGAGACTCTTTAGATACATGCAATGTTACTAATGGCACCTTGCTAGGTCGTAGCCATTGACTTAGCTGAAGGCTATTCTAACTATCTGCTCTGCAAATGAGCGAGGCTTCGTCAGTGTGCATCGCTAGCTACGTCGTCCGTACAACTGGGGCGAGTGCTAGTCCGTATCTCGAAACCTGCCTTGTGGTGGCGCTCGGTCTGCGATCACACAGTGGCGACACGCGGGTCCGACATGTACTAATGGACCGCGGTCGATTTAAAACTACCACCTAGCAAGTGTGGCGTCTGGTGGTGACACCACATTCCTCCCCCGCAAATCGGCGAACGGTCGTGTTATAAGGCTTCCGCCCGCCGTGGGGAGGACCTCATGTTGACGTATGCGATGAGGTGGGGAGCCTAACAACAGGCGAGGCTGTGCCACCCGCACCCGGCCATTCGGTCCGAGGGGATCTAGGAAACGCCTGAAAACCTAGTCCAGGGTGCACGTCAACATGCGGTGTATGCGCCCGTAAAGAGACAGGAGGGCCCGAAGGGTCGACCTCCATTGCGTCGGGGTAGCCGACGCGCGATGACGCCATGTGGTCCGGAGCGGGCAAGAGTTCCATGGCGGAGGACAGCTGGTCACGGGAAGCGATCGGCGGCGCGCGACCCAGGGAGGCGCCTGGCGAAGCGTCCACTGCGGGCGGCGCCGGCGGGAAACCAAGCGGCGGCGGCGGCGGCGGCGGCGGCGGCGGCGACGCGTCGCCATGGGGCAAAATGGAAGGCAGCGTCGGTAACACCTGGGGCTGAGGCGAGCCAGTAGATGGGTCCCCAGGGCGCTGACCGGACGGCACCGTCGCTGAAAGCAGACGGGGAGCAGCAGAACCCAGGCGACGACAGAGGCGCAGCTGATTGAGATGCCGACGCACCTCACCAGAGGCCCCCAAAACCAAATACATCGCGCGGCCGAGGCAGCGAAGAATGCGCCCCGCGAGCCAACGCTGTGAACCTCGATAGTTGCGATAGAATACAACGTCGCCTGGAGCAAAAGCAGGAGTCTGCCGCTGCACAGGATCCTGATGCGGCGGATGCAGCAAAGACATCAAGGTTCGATGAGGACGACCGTGGAGCAACTCAGCCGGCGAGCGACCATCTCGGGGCTGAGAGCGATACGATGACAAAAAGAGCAACAACGCGTCCTCCTGAGAATGCGACTCTTTCAACTTTAACATCTGTGACTTGAAAGTCCGGACCAATCTTTCAGCTGCACCGTTTGACTGAGGCGAAAACGGCGCGGATGTCAGATGTTGAATACCATTGGCCTGACAGAATGACGGAAATTCTGCGGACATGAATTGTGGGCCATTGTCGGAAACAATAGTCTGCGGAAGACCTTCAATGCAAAAGATAGCAGACAACGCTTGGATGGTGGCAGTTGACGTCGTGGAAGACATCCGGACAACAAAAGGAAAATTACCGAAGGCATCTACCAGAACCAACCATCGAGCATTCCAGAATGGACCAGCAAAATCGATGTGCAAGCGTTGCCAAGGGGAAGTGGCTTTTGGCCATGCAAAGACTTTCCACGGCGGTGCGGATTGTTGTTCGGCACACGCCATGCAAGAAGAACACATATTCGTAATCGCAGCATCGATTCCGAACCAAGTACAGTGCTGACGAGCAAGTTGTTTCGTTCACACGATACCCCAATGTCCTTGGTGAAGAAGCCGTAAAACAGAGGACTGTAACGAACGTGGGACCACGACTCTGGAGTGATCATTATCAGAACGCAACAACAAAACACCACGTCGTACAAAAAGTCTCTCCTTGTGAGCAAAAAATCGGCGAACCAACGGATCCTCGATCCGAGACTTTGACAAAGGCCATTGCGTAGCAACAAAACGCAAAACGGTAGCAAGGACCGGGTCAGCAGCTGTGGCTGTAGCTACACGACGAAAATCAATCGGAAATGATTCGACCACGTCATCCGTTTCCGAATCAATGAACATGCAAGCAAGTTCGGAAGAATCGAATGCTCTATCCTCACATAGACGAGAAACACTGTCTGAAGGCACAGTCTGTTTCACTGATAGGACCTGATTTACTATAGACATGTTAAACAACTGAAATAAATCTAAACCAAACAAGTTCACTGCAGTAGAAGAACGAAGAACGTAAAATGACACAAGTTTTGTTTGTCCTTGTATGTTGCAAGAAGAGTGCACTGTCCAAACACAGGGATATGCTGTCCTGAATAACTAGTGAGCTGAACATTTGCGGCACGCAACGGAGGTTTTCCCAGTTGGTTGTACGTGTCGTGATTGATCAATGAAACTGCAGCTCCGGTATCGAGCTGGAATGGTATGACCTTGCCATTAAAGTCCAAATCTACAAAAAGTTTATTGTCCTGCTGACGACAAGAGCGACTGTCTTGTGCAATTTGAACTGACACTGGTACAGCATCACTTGCTAATGGACGGGATTTCCGGTGACGTCGACGCACACTTTTCGTGGGACGAACACAGTCACTGTTAGAGAAAGTGGCACTGGACGGAGTGGAATTAACTACATGAATGTCCATGGGCGAAGGTTCACGAGCCTGAGTATTCTTGGTTCGATTCCGGCGCGAAGCAAAGGGCCTGGAATGGTTGTGATTGTCTGATCTGAGCTTTTTCTGGCAAACACTTTGAACATGTCCTTTCTTATTACAGAAAAAGCAAATAGCGTGGCGTGACGGGCAATTTTCACGCGAATGTCTAGTAGCACACCGTGGGCATGATTTCACTGCATTTGTATGCTGGAGCGGCACACCCGGTTTAGAGCGTGACGGCAGCTGCGTCGACGTGCGGGAGGGCAGTTTACCGGTCCGCGCAGCGCGCCCGGCGGGCCGGTTAATGTTACACACGGCTGGCGAAGTTGCAAATGATTCCTGAGCAAAGTCAAGCGTGTCTTGTCTATCCAATATGTCTATCACTTGTTGAAGGGAGGGATTGACGAGTTTCAAAATCTGTTCCCGTATGCGAACATCAGAAATGTTCTGTGCTATTGCATCACGTACCATAGTATCTGAACAAGGGAGTCCACATTCACACTCAAAAGCACAATCCTGAGTAAGGCCTTGCAATGTTGCAACCCACTCCCTATTAGTTTGACCAGTCGTACGTTTTGTACGAAAGAAAGTATACCTTTTTGCAACTACATTAACTGTTTCTTTGAAATAGGCATCTAACGCCGAAAAAATTTCTTCGTAGGACAGAGTTGCTACGTCGCGTCGGGGAAATAATTGCACTAACACACGGTACGTTTGCACCCCTACACACGACAATAAATGAGGCTGCCGCTCATTACCTTGAATTCTGTAGGCAGCGAGATGAAATCCAAACTGGCGTGACCACTCCGTCCATGTTTCCATTACTGGGTCAAACGGCCTAAAAGGCGGTGCAACTGCGAGTTGTGGCTGCGGTAGCAGTGGAGCGGCGGCTGCCGCATCGTTTTGCAGTGCACGTTGATCCTGGACGAGCTGTCCAAGGGCATCCAATAACGCCTGCGTCTGCTGATTCTGCAAGCGATAAAATTCGGACAGTACATCTGACGAAGCCATGACACAAGGAAATGTAAGCAATTAGAAAGAACAAGACCCTTTCTGTTGACCTGTCGCCAAAAATGTTGTGTCTAGGCAAGACAGCCTAGACACAATGAGAGGAAGCCGAAAGGCATGCGCTATGCTCACGCAGATGGGCGTGAGGTCTGAAACAGGATACGTAACGAATCCTATAAAGAAAAGTACGTAGCTTCTGGAATACTTAACTTTAATCCATCCTTTTGGTACATCTGGAGATTGTGGCGATACAAGTGAGACTCTTTAGATACATGCAATGTTACTAATGGTGCCTTGCTAGGTCGTAGCCATTGACTTAGCTGAAGGCTATTCTAACTATCTGCTCTGCAAATGAGCGAGGCTTCGTCAGTGTGCATCGCTAGCTACGTCGTCCGTACAACTGGGGCGCGTGCTAGTCCGTATCTCGAGACCTGCCTTGTGGTGGCGCTCGGTCTGCGATCACACAGTGGCGACACGCGGGTCCGACGTGTACTAATGGACCGTGGCCGATTTAAAACTACCACCTAGCAAGTGTGGTGTCTGGCGGTGACACCACATAAACTTAGAGAGACTGAATTGAGAAAGATCAGTACGTGCACTTCCTGGAACATTTACACAAGTGAAAAAGAGGCATTACTGCTATAAATCTGAAATCTATATGTATACTAAAATGTACTTTTCGTCTAGATCGCTAGATAATTGATTACATGTTTTTGCTTTTCCCATTTCATAATGCAAAAACTTTTACCATAAACAAAGACAGGGGGAAAGGTAATATCGATAATTTTTCGTAGGTCTTTCAGGAAAATTTTCTGAGAATTTTAGGATGAGCGGCCGGTGGCTTCAGCGATTCGTTATAAGGTAATCGCATTTCGTTTCATTTGTTACCTTCATTAACATTGGTATCTGTATTGTACCGGAAATGTCTGTATAACAATGAAAATGTGAATAGTATGCGCTGTGTGTCTTGTTTGAAAACCGAATCGTTCCATTCCCTCACGCTAATTGCTGTTGACAACAGTAATGCCCGCACAACTCTTCGCCGTATGGCTTGCAAACAGTATAGCTCGGGAACTTCTCGGTTTTGTTTTTACAGCTGTGTTAGGTAAAAATTTTATACTGGCTGTCTTGATATGCCCATTGAACCACTTTGTTGGTGAAATATCAGTGATGACGATAAGACAGCACGACGCCCAGAAACTGAACCCAGGCCCCTTCGCTTGGTAATCCGCCGCGCTTAGATATACTTTAACAGTGACACACGCCATTATGGGAAGGTTAACTGGTAAACAATTGTTCCATTCCACCTCGCGTGTGGTTCAAATGGTTCAAATATCTCTGAGCACTATGGGACTCAACATCTGAGGTCATCAGTTTTCGGGAAATTAGAACTACTTAAACCAAACTAACCTAAGGACATCACACACATCCATGTCCGAGGCAGGATTCGAAGCTGCGACCGTAGCGGTCGCGCGGTTCCGGACTGAAACGCCTAGAACAGCTCGGCCACACAGGCTGGCCCTCGCGTATGGGTTCGCTGATACAATGAAGAGCAGCACAACAACCCTGCGCTGAACTGTTCCAGCGGCAACGGGAATATCGCAGTACGTTTGCATCTGAGGATTGTTGCATTACTGTGTGTTTCTGACGTATGTTATGGTGACTGCATATTAAAGGTTTTCATTATTGTGAGGGTGTTTTCTCAAAAGCAAAGGAAATTGAGATAATAAACCGAACCGAATAAATCGTAACTACGATATTGTACGTAATTACTCTGTAACATATCATCCCTGATCACATGCAGAAATTTTGTAGATAGATTTCACGTTTACCAGTAGAACTCAGAGTGAAATGAGTAACCATGCATAACATTAAGAAAAGCGATTAGACGTAAGTATATGCAAACATTACGAATTACTTTTGAAGGGGCTGCGCTGTATTCTTTTGTTTGACCTAATTATTCACACTCACGCTGTTGGAACCAGTAGGGACATTTAAAATTATTCCTTGCTGCTGAACTGGAAGGACGTCGGGTACGGTTCTTCAGGATTTGACAATTTTTACTTTATTATTTAAATTGTGACTTTTTTAGTAACATAACCCAGTACGTTGTCCTTGACGGCGGGCGTTCATCAATGGGAAGGATATCGCTAGGACTGCCCCAAGGAGTGCTGGTAGGACCTCTGTTATTTCCTATATACATAAAGCACCTGGAGGACATGGTGAGCAGCAACCTGCGGCTGTTTGCTAATGATGCTGTGGTGTACGGTAAGGTGTCGAAGCTGAGCGACTGTACGAGGATACAAGATGACATAGATGAAATTTATAGATGGTGTGATGAATGGGAGCTAGCTTTACGTTTAGAAAAATGTAAGTTAATGCGGATGACTAGGAACGTGTAATGTTCGGATACACCATTAGCAGTGTCCTGTTTGACAGAGTCACGTCGTTTAAATATCTGGGCGTAAGGCTCCAAAGCGATGTGAAAGGTAACTATCATGTGAGGGTTGTGATAGGAAAGGCATATGGTCGACTTCGTTTTATTGGGAGAATTCTAGGAAAGTGTGGTCCATCTGTAAAGAAGACCGCATATAGAGTGCTAGTGCAACCAAACACTGCTCGGCAGTTTGGGATCCGGACGAGGTCGAAATTAAAGGAAGACATTAAGCAGTTCGCAGGTAGTCTGCTAGATTTGTTACCAGTAGTTTTGTAAAACACGTAAGTCTTAAGGAGATGCTTCACGAACTCAAATGGAATTCCCTGAAGGAAAGGTGAAGTTCTGTTCGAGGAATACTTGTGATAATTTGTAGATGACTGCAGAACGATTCTACTGCCACCAACAAACATTCGATTAAAGGCCGTGAAGCTAAGAAACATTAGGGCTCATATGGAGGCATATAGACAATCGTTTTTCCCTCGCTCTATTTTCGAGTGCAACGGGAGAGAGCAGGACAAGTAATGGTAAAGGGTAACCTCCGCCACGCACCGTGCAGTGGTATGCAAGGTATGTATCAAGATGCAGCTGTATATGTAGTTGTCCTTCATGACACAACAGTCGTAAAAGTAACCTAAGAAAGGAATGTCGTGTGGCCATCTGTCTGTTAAATGTGTAAACTCTGTTCTTTCTGGTATCCCCTTTTATCAGTTTGTGCTTTTGTGAAGCGAAATTGGGGACCAGTTAGCATTTGCCTAAATAAGCGTAGGAAACCGCCTAAAAACCACAACCAGAGTGCCTGTTGCACAATTCCACGGTCGTTAACCCACTGCACAGGCCTTACCTGATTATGCCTTACTCCTATGTTCCGCAGTCTAGCGCTCGGCGCGCTACTATATACTAGGAGGTACGGATTGGCGACACGCTATACTGAACTTTAAAACATAAATACTTCTTGTTTCCTCCTGATTAAAGGTCAGAAGTTCACCGTCGTTGAAGAAAAGATGGAGCAGTCGTACATCATGCTGCACTTGCGTGCAGACGGTGGAGCGGCTGGAAGACCTGAAGGCTGATGGGCGAACTGATGCTGCGGCCCTTGCGGAAATTCAGCCACATTAAGCTGCGCCCGTGGCCGCGCTAGACCACACTCACCGACCGACCACCGTCCGCTCATTTCTAACTGCGCCTGTGAAAACTTAACAACCACATGCCTTTACTATATTACGAATTTCAAGCGTAAAATCAAGCGTATATTGACAAAAGTACTAGGAAGGTAAAAATTATTGTGAATGAGTTCTCCTTTCTACAGCCTTATACATTAGATATATAGCTCTTTTCGTCGCTGAATGACCATGATACTGTTTTACTGACTCTGTTCCATGTACTCTGCTACTCATCTGACCAAGCAGTTGCTGTCACGTCTTCGTATGAAGCATTTGTGTGGCGATTGGAATTCACGGTATGTTGTATTTTAGGGCGCTATACGATAAGTGCACCAGTGTTCAAGAGGATGCGTCTTTGGTTCATAATCAAAACGTCTTCGGTCCCGGGTTCGAATCCCCCCACTACTTAATTATTGATTAATAATCGGCACTGGCTACCAAAGACTTCCGGCATAAGAAAGTCACCCCTCATTCTGCCAACGGCCTTGTCAAAGAGGGCGGAGGAGCGGACAGAGGTTCAGGGCACTCCTTTGTCATAGATCTGGGAAACTGCCCCTAAAGGCGGAAGAATCAGGAAAGATCAAAGGCATAAGGATGCATAAGGCAACAGAAACCACCGCATTAAAGACACGTAACGTTATCCTCGGGCATGTGGCCTGTAATTGAAAAAGTGTCATGATGATCTCTCCATTGTCAAAAGATTCCGGAATAGTCCCCCATTCGGATCTCCGGGAGGGGACTGCCAAGGTGGAGGTTACCATGAGGAAAAGATTGAATAATCAACGAAAGGATAACGTTCTACAAGTCGGGGCGTGGAATGTCAGAAGCTTGAATGTGGTAGGGAAACTAGAAAATCTGAAAACGGAAGCGCAAGGACTCAATCTAGATGTAGTAGGGGTCAATGAAGTGAATTGGAAATAAGACAAGGATTTCTGGTCAGATGAGTATAGGGTAATATCAACAGCACCAGAAAATGGTATAACGGGAGGAGGATTCTTTATGAATTGGAAGGTAGGGCAGAGGGTGTGTTATTGTGAACAATTCCGTGATAAGATTGTTCTCATCAGAATCGCCAGCAAACCCAGCGATAGTTCGGGTAGACATGCCGATGCCCCAAGCTGAAGATGAAGAGGTAGAGCAAGTGTGTGAGGATATTTAAAGGGTAATACGGTATGTAAAGGCACATGAAAATCTAATAGTCATGGGAGACTAATGCAGTTGTAAGGGAGGGAATAGAAGGAAAGGTTACAGAAGAATGTGGCCTTGGGGCAAGGAATGAGAGACGAGAAAGACTAATTGAGTTCTGTGACAAGTTTCAGCCAGTAGTAGCAAATACTCTGTTCAAGAATCACAAGAGGAGAAGGTATACTTGAATAAGGTCGGTTGATACGGAAGACTTCAGTTAGATTACATGATGGTTAGATAGAGATTCCGGAATCAGCTACTGGATTGTCAGGTGTATCCAGCAGCAGCTATAGACTCAGATCACAATATAGTAGTGATGAAGAGTAGGCTGAAGTTTAAGACATTAATGAGGAAGAAACAATACGCAAAGAAGTGGGATACGGAAGTACTAAGGAATGACGAGATACGCTGGAAGTTCTCTAAGGTCATAGATTTAGCAATAAGGAATAGCTCAGTAGGCAGTACAGATGAAGAGGAATGGACATCTCTAGAAAGGACCATCACAGAAGTTGGGAAGGAAGACATAGGTACAAAGAACGTAACTACGAAGAAACCATGGATAACAGAAGAAATGCTTCAATTGATCGATGAAAGGAGGAAATACAAAAATGTTCCGGAATATACAGAAATAAGTCGCTGAGGAATGAAATAAATAGGAAGTGTAGGAAAGCTAAGACGAAATGGGTGCAAGAGAAATATGAAGACATCGAAGAAGAAATAACTGTCGGAAGGACAGACTGAGCATACAGGAAAGTCAAAACAACCTTCGGTGGCATTAAAAGCAATGGTGCAGCGGGAATTCCACTGTTAACCAATGACGGACGGAGCAAGCCTCCAAGCGGACTAGCAATGGCAAAACGGGCATTCCTGGCCAAGAGAAGTCTACTAATATCCTAAATATCAGCCTTAATACGAGGAAGAAATTTCTGAGAATGTACGTTTGGAAAACCGGAAGCATTTGAGATTTGGTGCTAGAAAAAAATTTTGAAAATTGGGTGGAGTGATAAGGTAAGGAATGTGGAGGTTCTGCCCAGAATAGGAGAAGAAAGGAGTATGTGAAAAATCCTGGTAAGGAGAAGGGACAGGATGATAGGACATCTGAAGGACATGAGGGAATCACTTCCATGGTACTGGAGGGAGCTGTAGAAGGTAAAAACGGTAGAGGTATACAGAGACTGGAATACATCCAGCAAATAATTGAGGACAGAAGTTGCAATTGCTACTCTGAGATGAGATGAAGAGGTTAGTACAGGAGAGTAATTCTTGGCGGGCCGAATTAAACCAGTCAGAAAGCCGATGACCAGAAACAAAGCCTCACTGTGTGTGATGGAAGGTGTGGTAATAGTTTGGATGGCACAGGTCGCCCTGTATTGTATGGGATGAGGGCAGCACAATTGTCATCTGTCTTACAGGACGATAGTCTACTCAATGAGAGTGTCAAGTGTTCATGCCAGATAAGAAAAGATGTATCCATGTAGCTGTTTTCATAAAGTCTTTTAAATATATGCTACGTCTGTCATGGAATCAAAAATAAAGAATTTTACTTCATAATAGGCCTCATAACGTGACGCCGCTTCTTGGGTCGCAGAGACTGTAGAGAATTATCAAGATTATGAGCAAAGTGAGCGAGCGTTTTTAGCAAAGTTTTGGTCTCAGTGTATCCGGAAAAGACTCTTAAAGGAGATGTTTAATCAAGAGCCCTTTAACAGGAAACAGGGTAGCTTCTGCAAGGATTTTGAAAAATACATGAATGAAACAGGATATAAGGATGAGCCCATATTTAATTGGGACGATCTCAGTATATTAAAGACTAAGTTGCAACTCGATATCAGATATTAATTGGTTCATGTACTTGAGAACGATGTTGAACATTTCGTCAGTACTCGACTCCCTGGAACTCATACAGGAAGATGCTAAACTGAACAATAGTAACATTAACAATACTAAATACTCTCCACGTTCTTGCCATTAAAGTAATAACGGATGGACAGGAGAGCATCGAGTGGACAACGTCACACAGCTGGAACCAACTCCTGCAACAGGATTCACATAAAAACAAATGTAATTATAACAAATATCATCCAGGATATTATGGAAATGGTAATTGGTATTGGCCAAACCAAAATACACACTATGACTGCAATAGGAAGGATTCCTGTGCGGGAAATCATAACCATTTACCCACGCAAAATAACAACAGTAATAATAATATGCAGGGGTTTCCAATACACAGACACACCATTGAAAGTGACTGGCAGAAACAACACTCCACTGTAAACATCAGTTAAGTGACGGAAGACCGTGACACGCTAACAAGGGTTCAGAAAACCGAGACCAGCTACGTTGTGCCCTCAAATGTTTGTCAAGGGATCGGGTGGGGGCAGTCAAGACAATAAACATGTTACATTGTAGTGATGATGTGTACACCCATGTATCATCCATATGCCATGTCCAAAACAAAGATACTGTGTGCACCACAATACATTCGGTAGTAGGAGGGATAATGATTCCAGTTGTATTAGATACAGGTGCCATGGTAAGCACGTTATCGTCTACTTTATTCAATAAAATCTGTGATGTCGTAAAGTATCCACATATCCATTACAGAACTCTAGAGTTACCTGAGCAATTGGTATGAAGTCAGATAATGTCAAGATTCAGATTCATGTCGATGTTAAGACAGGAAATACAGTAATAAAACGCCCATCTTTAATTATGAGGAGATTGGTGGTAGAATGCATTTTAAGCATTGATTTCTGAGAGAAGTATGCAGTAATGGAATTCTCTGATGGGGAGTGTTTTCTGAACATAGACAGCCAGAAGAGTGTCGCGATTTAGTAAAATCAAGCAAATTCAAAATACTGGTAGACTTTAAGAGTACAACTACTTAAGGCAAAAACGCAATACACCAGCAACACACACTCACTCTGTAGTCAGGTTGGAGATACAAGGAAATTTTTGAAAGGTCTTATTGTTGAATCCAATAATATTGGGGCAGTGCACAAGCAGAATGGAGATATATGTTATTGTTATTATCACTGAGAGATTTGTTATTATTGGGTAGAAACCCTGGTATTATCGAAATATACCCCCCACCCGCAACTGAGATCTGCTGTCATAACAGGTATTCCAACCCTTGGGCCAAGATGGCAGCTGTCACAAATGAAATCAAGCATATGTTTGTATGGAGAATAATTTAACCTTCGACGCAAAATCCCTATCAACTGTGGCGAAATCTGATGGGAATATTTGTCTGGTTTTGGGTGCGAGGGATATTAATAAGATTCAGTAAACAAGGTCCAATAAGAACTCAACAACTAAACTTGAATGAACAATTTCTGAAGTATCATGGGGTAAAATACCTTACCAGCACTAATTTAAGAAGTTTCTACAGGCAAGTGAGTCTCACCGAGGAATCTGGGATGTACACAGCCTACATTTTCAGAAGGAGAAAGTACCAATTTCGTGTACTAACACATGGTCCAAACGAAAGTTCAGGCGAGCTCATAGCTGCACTACATCCTGTATTAGGCCTCAACCACTTGGCAGAGTCACATTGTATGTTGTCGATGTATTAACAGTCATTCACACCTGAAAAACATGTATATAAGTTTCACGTATATTTGCTACAAAAGACAATCCAGAAATTTTCTGAGGCAAGGGTAACTGAAAACTTGAAAAAGGCGAAATCTATTAGGGACCAAATTAAGATTTTTGGGCACATAATTTCCTGTGCAGCAATCACACCACATCCCAACAATATCAATGGAATATAAAATTTTCCTTACCCCTGCACGAAAAAACAGCTTAAAGCATTTTTTTGGTTTACGTACATTCTTTCGAATATTCTTCCCAAACGAATTCTTAAACAGTACTGTCGTATTAGGCCTATTGAAAATATTGCACCGTGGATGCAGACTAACGAATATAGAAGATTTTGACGGCATAGTTAATTCATACATTTCACACCAGCCTGAAATGACTAAAGAATTTTTGCTAGTCACTCATACATCATTTTCCGGTTTAGGAATCTGTCTATTTCAAGTAAATGAGGAAGATTGGTATCAGGCTATGTGTGTTGTTAGTTTCGCAGGCTAAACGTTGTCGGAAGGTGCAGGTGGATACCCAACCATACAGCTGGAAACATTAACAGTACTATGGGCATTTATAAAATTTAATTACTATATTTGTGGAAAGAAGGTTAAGTTTCTTGTGATCATCAAGTATTAAGCTTACTGTTGTCTTGCAAATTACTTCATCTACATTTAGTGCCAGTGCACTGGTCTCTGTTTCTGTAATGATACTATTATGAGGTCATTCACATTTTAGATAAAGATAACTTTATAGCAGATCTATCACTACTATCACAGGGCCTGCCAGAATACTCAAAGATTACTGAAGAGTAATGACTACCATGTTCTACTCATGGAGGATAACAATTGCTGCCAATATTACGATCTGTGCAAACACATGGCAGATACATTTAACAGTACAGGTTAAAACATTGTTAAAACGTTGTTTACACTATATCTTGCAGATGAGCAACAATAACACTATACATTGTAGAATGATATGATCACCAATCTGACATACGCTTCACTTGTATTCCAACTACATGTGAGGGCCCATTAATCTGGTACACACATTACGCATGGGAATGCTATGACACATCCAAGTGCATTTGTAAGATCTGCTTATACTGCTATTTTACAAACATGAAAAGACGCGTACAACAGCTCTTAAAAACATATAATATATGTCAAAAGGCAAAGCCCACAATAACAAGTGCTGTCATACAGAGTTACACCTTATAATACCAACAAAAGCATTGGAATTTGTCATGACTGATGTTGCAGGACTACTACATACAGTTAGAGGTGGAGTTAAATATGTGGCAATATTATGTGATATTTTCACAAAATATGTTAACTGTACGATTCAAGGCCAGCTGCAGCAGGTCCCATTACGAAAAAAATAGCAAACACTTGCCGCCTTGCTGTCAGATAATGTTTGAGGTGTCATCTCTCACACGTGAAAAACATTATTACAGGAAAATGTTGGAAAATAAATACCAATATCACACTTCCATCGTGAACTAAATCCAAACCAACGAATTTACAAGAATTTAACAGATTTATCAGGTAATATGCACAGAGTAATCAAACCAGATGGACTGTTCCTAGAACATTTTGAGCCGGTACTGAACAATCTGTCCCTTTGTAATAAACAATTTACATCATTTGAACTCATATAGTGCTAAGGAGAAAAATGAGTGGTTAAATCCTCTTCAATGTACGTGCAGAGAAAGGTGATCCTGGGACGAAAAAGGAAGAAACACGTTCACTTCTGAACAAGGACGCCTAAGGAAGTTCTATTACGACAGAAGATTACAACGAACACGGAAATATCAACTAGGAAAATACATTCTACTGAAAACACACCCAAAGGGTTCACTTCTTCGACTGTGAAACTGCAAATGGCAACTTTTGTACAGTGGTCCTTTTAAGATTGCTGGTACTCCTCACGAATGATGATATCTCCTGACAAATCCTAAAACCAATAATACTGAAGGTTTGTACGTTCACCATGATCTGAAGAAATATTTACACAAATGAATGGATTTACCTATATAGTATAAGGTGTCTTTCATTTATTGTAACTGTTAACTGTAATTTCTAACTGGATTAGCCAGTGTTGTCTGTGAAAGATTTGATGCTACATGAGAAAAGGACTTTTCAGACTGGAGAAACTTAATGCCATTAGTTATTAGTTATTAGACATTCGCTTAAGAAAAAAATTAGATTAATGAAGCTTAAGTGAGCATAACTCCTGCTAACTGACTGTGTACATTGAATGCTTTAATTACTAGACCTTGTGCTGCCTAGAATACTCAGGTATTAACTGATGTACAAGATTGTGTAAATACTAGTTGTAAGGAGCACTGAACACAAGATCATGTTGCGTTATTTGAACAATAACTGTGGCGTAGGGCGTAAGTGCTGTAATACAAGGGTTGGCCCGAAAATAATGCACTGCATTTTTTGAACATAATGAGAATTAATCACACACACACACACACACACACACACGAAATAATGGTGTTTAAGCTACACACCCTATTTGTCCACGTAATCTCCATCCCATCCTATGACCCTCCTCCAGCGCGAAACAAGGGTGTGTATGTCCTGTCAGTACCACTCCTTGTCCATGACGCAGCCAGGTTTCACTGTATGAATCACCACCTCATCGTCCTCAAAATATCTTTCACGAATGGCATCCTTTAATGGCAGTAAGAAGTGGAAGCTTGCTGCAACATGTCAGGTGTGACAACCGTGGATGGTCTCCCGACAGCTGCAAATCGTAGAGCTCCGCCGAACTGCCTTCTGATGACCTCACCCTCCGTGCCCAGCGACTAACTGTACTTCTGTCGACACCAAATACTCGATAGACTCTGCACAGGCGTTTGTGAATATTCCCCACAATTTCTTTCTCTGCAGTGAGAAATTCAATGAAGGCACGTCGCTTGTAACGTACATTATCTAGAGACGCCATTTTGAAACAGTTCTCCAGCTACGCTATCTGTCGGAAGTGACGGAAACTCCGCGCACTCACTCAGGAGAGTTCAAATAATACATACATAACATTTCGCATTCGTAGCATTGTTTTCGGCTGAGAAAAAAATGCGGTGCATTACTTTCTGGGCAATCCTCGTCATTTCTGCCATGAGTACTTTAATCTATGAACTCAATGATAAGGTTTGCTACAACAAATTACCTGCCCATATTACGTGAAAAGAAATGCATTGTACATTTCCTTTAGTGTTTAATCACAGGACAGAAAACCAAGAAACTCCGATATTCATCTTAGTGACTTCTTATGATGTGAACAATTTACCGTAATTTCTACAATATTTAGTGGTAAATAAACAAATGTCCTTCCTGTGTTTGTGGAATCCATATGTGGAATACTTGGCACAGTAACGAGTACTATGCAAGCAAACCTTTGTTTATGTTCACTTAATCTGCGTTTCTGTAAAGTACCTCTAGGAAATGATTTAGTTTTAGTACTGTGCAAAACTTTGTAAATAGTATTTTTACTAGAACTAGCAGGTTTTCTACTAGTACAGTTTCCTAGCTCCTCACGATTTTAAGTGTGTGTATTATTCAGCTTTGAGTCTTCTATTTCCTTTTGTGTTTCTTTGATTTTCCGTGTCCACGTGTTGGTTTGACCGGACCCTCTGTGCGAAGGCAATTATTTTAGTCTACAAATGGACAATGTCGTCCTGACCTGTAAGTAGTATGATCCCTGTACAGTGCAAGAATACGTGACGGTCGGGTCAGAATCGGATATAAAACGAGACTAATGATTTTAAAACACTCTGTTATAATGTGTGGTGAAGATCCTTACACAGCAGTTGCCTCGTAAATATATCATGTCGTGAGCATTTGGCTGCTTTGCGGGAAGACAACATCGTGAACTGTAAATTACTGATTTATTAGGCTATGGTAATGTGGACTCTGTTTCTAACAGTAAGAATTTTACGATAGTGAATATGTGACGGAAATATAGACAGTGATGAACACATCGAGGACAGTGGTGGCGCAGTCATGCTGACGTTGACTGCGAAAGTAAAACTGCCAGTGCACGCTATACGGAAAAGAAATCTGCTCTTACTAGAGATATACTCAGCAATGGGTTGCCCGCTGCTGGTGAGATGCAGGTAGATGACGGTGTTATTCAAATGTGGAATGCGACACCTGTTCGCTCACTTCACAAATACTATTTCTGCAGACAGCAGTTAGCGAGCCGGTGACACGATAATAACCGCCACTGAAAGGGTGTCCGAGCCGATTGTCGCTACGAATGCTCATCACCCTGTTCGTTGTGAACTATTTGCTGCAGTTAAAATCACTCTTTCTCACTTAGTCAAGTTTTACTGTTCTTGAAACACATATTTAAGATATGTGTTTCAAGAACAATAAAACTTGACTAAGTGAGGAAGAGTGATTTTAACTGCAGCAAATAGTTCACAACGAACTTTAGTAGCTTTGACACTGTAAAAGTGACGCTTTAGAGTCGAATAATAAAAAATCTCTTGCCCTGTCCCTCCCCCCCATCCACCCACCTATATAAAATACAGACACAACTAATATGTCATAAAGTTACGTTTTTATTTGTATCAATGTAAAGAAAAAAAAAGTACTTATACTCCAATAAAAAAAATGATCAAATGTGTGTGAAATCTTATGGGACTTAACTGCAAAAGTCATGAGTCCCTAAGCTTACACAGTAACTTAACCTAAATTATCCTAAGGACAAACACAGACACCCATACCCGAGGGAGAACTCGAACCTCCGCCGGGACCAGCCGCACAGTCCGTGACTGCAGCGCCTAAGACCGCTCGGCTAATCACGTGCGGCTACCCCAATAAAAGTTCCTTTCTGTAAGACCTCTGCAGATCAAACTCTATGTAGTAGTAATTCAATTGCACAACTGTTTCATGTGATCGGACGATGCTCTCAAATGCTGAAATGGATCATACTACCAGCACCGCTTCAATGTCTCAACATAAGGGTTTGCAGCATCTCAGGGATCAACAACATCGCCACATGAGGATCCATATCATCGTTGCATGATTGTCCACTACGTATTTTTGTGATTGTTCATACCTCATAATCAGAGCCCACATCATTTAATCATGTTCAGCAAATTCTCACGATGGGTGCCCAGTTATCTCTCAAGTGGGGAATCACATCATCTCACAATAATAGTCCAAAACATTGACGAAAGTGGACCAATAGCTGATATTCGTGAAGATCGTTAACTCAACACTAGCATTCTCTTTCAGATTTTCCAGCATTTCCAGAAACTCGTTTGTCGGTGGGTGGCAAAATTACATCCAATTGATGAGACCGGATTTGAATATCGGGTGTTCCAACATATGAACCAACAATTCGTTTTCCACGTTTCGCGTCTCTTCCTGTTGTGATTATGATTCTGTCAGCACTTTACTCTTGGATAAATTTTACCTATATCAAAGGTTTTCCAGCAGTTCCACCGGTCACACACTGACGAGCCAAACCATTATGACCACTACCCACCGCAACTTTGGATGACGCCTGGCAGCGTTACGGGCAAGTGGCGCTGTAAAAACAGCGTGTAAGCATAGCAGGCACGGAAGGGGCACCACCCTTGCGTAGATATGGGCAGCGTATGGGGAAATCCATTGAGATAAGCGACTTTTACAAAGGGCAGATTATTATTAGATAGAGCCTCTGGACGAGTATTTCAAACAGCTGGTCGAATGTTCATGTGCCACTGTCGTGACGTCTACGGAAAGAGGTGGAATGACAGTGGAACTACCACTAGGCTCTAAGTGATTTGACGTCCTCGATTCTGCACAGAATGTGCGGTTCGGAGGCTTGTCTGCTCTGTAAAGTAGGACAGATGGTGATATGTGGCATCCCTGCCGAAAGAGTACACTGCTGGTACTGAAGACCGCCCAACGTACATTTTTGAACACAGTGTTCCGCAGCAGAACACATCTTCGTGTTCACATGTTAACTCAACGAAAGCGGCAGTTACGGTTGCAGTGGGCACGGGACCATCAGGATTCAACCGTCGTTCAATGGAAACATGCCGGCTCTTCGGGTGAATTACATTTTTGCTACACTAGGACGATGGTCGTCTCGACAAACGCAGCCATCGAGGAGAACGGCGGCTCGAAACGTGCAGCGCACCACGAACGCAGGATGGTGAGAGCAGTTTTATTCTATGGCTGACATTCTCTTTCGCTTGCATGGGACCTTTGGTAGTAATCGAAGACGTATTGACAGCTGCGAAACACCTGCATCCCACCATGCTTGATGTCTCCCCGACGGCGATTTCATCTTTCAGTGGTATAATTGTCCTTATCTCGCAGTCAGATCCCCGCTACAGTGGTTTGAGGAGAATTATAGTGCATTCACACAG
This sequence comes from Schistocerca americana, assembly GCF_021461395.2. Taxonomy (NCBI): domain Eukaryota; kingdom Metazoa; phylum Arthropoda; class Insecta; order Orthoptera; family Acrididae; genus Schistocerca; species Schistocerca americana. The sequence goes on from NC_060125.1 coordinate 388,322,112, forward strand.
ATGTATTGGCGACCAAATTCACCTGATGTAAATCCTGTGGGACTCATCTGGGTCATTATTCACCCGAATTACACGGCTTGTGAATAGATACCTAATGCTACATACTTCCAGAACATACCAACAAACTGTCGAATCCTCGATAAGCTGAATACACCATTATTTCGTTCCAAAGAGAGACAAACAAGCTATCACACACGAGGTCATAAAGTTTTGCGAGTCCGTGTGTATCAGTCATACATTTCAAATACCTCATGCCACATATATTACCTATTTGCTCTAATTTTTGTTCATAAATTTATACACATTTCACCCTTCATCCATCTTTAAGTGAAGTGCCATGTTACATATAACAGGTCGATGACGTTTGCAGTTGTGTTTGGCGCAGAGTACTTCGGGTAACCGGATCTTCTCTCCCCTTCCTTTTTCTATTCACGAATGGCGCATAGGAAGGATAACCACAAGTGAATCTCCGTGTGATTCGTCGATAGTTGTATAATTAACGTCAGTTTCTCTTCCATTGGACGGACTGAGAGATGACAGATGCGGTTCTCTAGTGGACTCGCGAAGTGGAAGGTCGAGGTGTTATTAATTTCTTAACACCTGGAAATTTTAGATTCATACCCACAGTGACGTTTGAGCGTGTCGGCTATTTCACCCATCATAATTACTTTTTGAGGTATTGTGTCCTAGATCGGATGGAGTGCGTACTGTGGTTCATTCTGTTCAAAAAATGGTTCAAATGGCTCTGAGCACTACGGGACTTAACATCTTAGGTCATCAGTCCCCTAGAACTTAGAACTACTTAAACCAAACTAACCTAAGGACATCACACACATCCATGCCCGAGGCAGGATTCGAACCTGCGACCGTAGCAGTCGCGCGGTTCCGGACTGCAGCGCCTAGAACCGGGTTCAATTTGTAGTTCCTAAATATTGAAGGCAGTACATGTCTCCCACGATGTATCACCGATGGCTTAGTACACCAGTTCAGTGGTTTGCTTATATTGAGAATCACCTTCCTCACCGTCAAAAGAGTTTATCTGCGTTTTATAACAAGTTCATTAAATGGGGAGAAAAACAGTAAAGTTCATAGAAACGTTATGGGTGAACCTCCATACGTATTATCCGGTGTATCTCACAGCGATAGCCTACAATAGCGTCAAGAAAATTTAATCCGGCGTCTCTAGAGTGGTCAGTAATACTAATAACAACAAAATAATAAGTAGGCTATATTTTGACTAAAGTTCAGTCTTGATCACTTCATGTATGTTTTAATGATATAGGTAACCGGTTTCGGTTCTTTCTACAAAACCATCATCAGACCTGTGGATAAAGTTTAAGAAATACTAGATACCAATCTTTAAATAAAATGAAAGTGTCTAATGATGTCAAAATTTAACAAGATAAAATAAAATTAATTATACCCATGGCTCCCTTAGGATGGTAGGCGGAGCTCTCCTCGCTGTTACGCAGTCAACTGATGGTTATGAGTGCTGAGCACGAGTTTAAACATGCAGAGGCTCCGCCTACTTCCTGTCACACTTCTTCACAACTGCCAATTAGCGTTCATAATATGACGCCATCGTCAAAGTATATAAGTAGGAAATACACTAATAACATAAAATTGATTCATTTAAATGTCTGATTAACAGATAGTTAGTATGTCTACAGCTTATTTATATTTTGGATAAACACAGTGAACTACGATGTGTAATAGTTGTGCCCTCTATGGGCAACCTTAATACTATTACAGTACCAGTTACACCAAAGATGTGAAAGTCCTTGGCGTTGTGGTATATATCGATTATACCGAGTCGCCTACATCACAATTGCATCTTTGTTGGATGCTGCAGATTCATCTTATTTTAACTGTGGTTTTTATAGCAATATTCTTTATAGCAGTAGGGTAGCAGCCGCGAGTACGTTCCACATTATGTATATCTGAATAACTTATGAGACTGCAGATTAAATTTTTTAAAATCATCGATCTAATAGTTTTTATAATAATCAATGTCAAATTAATAATTTTTTTAAATTTTTTTTATGTTGTGCAGCATATTTTACATACATTGCTTTTGCCATGGGTATAACTAGTCTTATATTTTTAAAAAACAAAAGAGTAGATGCTTTTATTATAAAATTTCGTCAAAAAGGTCGTAATAATATTTTTCGCGAAAATCTAATTGTTCATTGAGCAGCATTGATGATTTGGTTTCCAAATGAGCATATATCACGATTTCTTCTAGGATATTCGTAAGTAAGCCTTTATTTGCATAATGAAGAACTTGTAAATTCTGTTCTACTGTCCCCTCAGCATGATTGTTGAATGCTATATGATGGCCAAATACAGACTTTGTTCGTGAGGTACCCGACGTATGTTCTTTGTACCTTACTGCAAAATTTCGACCTGTTTGGCCGATATATATTTTCTCACAATCTCTACATTGGATCTTGTACACTCCTGATCTGGTAGATTTTCCATTATCTTTACTTACGGTATGTCTTAATTTTTGTTGTAAAGTAATGTCGGTTGTAAATGCTATTGTTATTCCAGAATTTTTGAATAAATTAGTAATTCTATCTGATATGTTTCCCATATAAGTCATCTTCATATATTTTGGATTACCTATTAGTGGAGTACCTTGTGATTGTTGTACTTTATGAAAAATGATATCTACCTGTTGTGTGTCGAAAGAGTTGGTTTTTGCAATTTGTTTTAAGACGGTCATTTCCTTTTTGATCTCATTAGCTTCTAGAGGTAATTTTAGTATTCGGTGTATCATGGACTTTAAAAATGCTTTTTTATACTTGTCAGGATGACATGATGTGGCATTAATAATATCAGTGGTTGTAGGTTTCCTGTATATGGTGAATAAATGTTTCCCGTTGTTATAAGTTATAGTGAGATCTAGGTAGTTAATAGATTTTCGATTTTCATGCTCAACTGTAAATCGTAATTACAGATGCATAGAGTTTAATTTTATAGCAAGTTTCTCAATTTCATCTTTTGAACCATTATAAAGCAATAATGTATCATCTACATATCGCTTGTAATATATGATTTTATTTGCGATATCAGGGTTATTTTTCAGGAATTGCGTCTCAATGTGGTTCACGAAAATGTCTGCAACTGTCGCAGCCAAAGAATTTCCCATTGCTAAGCCATCTTTCTGACAATAGATTTTAGTATTAAAAGAGAAATAATTGTAATCTAATGTGCATTCAAGCAGTTCTATAAATTCGATTATTTCGTCTTTAGTCATATTTTTGTATTGTATTAAGTTATCCCTAATTATATTAATCGTCTCATTAATGGGTATATTTGTATATAAATTTGTAATATCTAACGAGGCGAAACTTGCACTAGTTGGAATGTCTATATTGTGGATTTGTTGTGCTAGTTCATAACTGTTTTAGATACTGAAATTGCTGTCATATGTATAGAATGGTTTCAAAATTTTATTAAGTTTCATTTTTAGTTTGTATGAAGGACTACTTTTGTAGTTGACAATAGGTCGTATAGATTTCTCTTTTTTATGCAGTTTAATCTGTGAGCTTAATTTAGGTATTTGGGGATTCATATTTTTCATCATATTCTTTTCTTCAGGGGTCAAGAGGTGATTATTTTCATCGACTAATGTCTTGATCTTTAACTGGAACTTTGGACTTGGGTCTTTAGTTACTTCAACGATCCCATTTTCATTTAAAAATGAGAGTGTTTTAAATATATAATCGTCTTCTTTAATAATAACAAGGGTATTTCCTTTATCGGCCTTTACCACAATTGCTTTCTCTGCTAGTAGTTTATTATTGATATTTTTAAGTGTTTTATCTTCAGTTTCTCTATGCAGTTTATTTTTCTCTTTTAAAATTAAATCCTTCATTTTTAGGGCTATCTTACATGCTTTGGGTTTATTTGTTTTCGATATTTTGCTTGGTGCTATAACATCAGCAATTATGTGTTTAACATTCGTATTATTTAGTGGGGGAGTTAAGTTATATTTTAAGTCTTTGTCAAGTAGCGACATTTCGGGCTTTGTGAACTGAATATCCGTAAGATTCATTATCCTTGGATAAAATTGATGTATATTGTTGACCTTTTCTGAAAGCTTATTTTGTTGTTTAGCTATGAGTAAATTAATTTTTCTCTGATGTCTTTGGGTAATCGCTTTACGTAAAAAGTCTATTTTCTCATCAATACTGCTTAGTAAAATAGAAAAAATCAAAGGTGAGAGTTCATTACTTAGCAATAAATGCAGACTATACATTTCGACATTTAAAAGATCTTTTATCTTAAAAGCTTCTCTAATTTCAGATTTAATCCATAAAATACTACTCTTTTGTTGTACATATGTTACATTACTAGATTTGGATACGATATTGATACTAGCATATTTTGGTATGATATGTTCCATGAGGCAAGTTTTATTAAATTTAATTTACATACCAAGTTTCATAATTTGGGTTCTAATATTTCTAAACCTTTTGTAATTTCCAATTGCCTGACTAGACAAACTTTGCACAATTTTGGTAAACATTTTTGGAAAGCAGTGATCAATTAATTGTTATATTTTGACTAAAGTTCAGTCTTGATCACATCATGTATGTTTTAATGATATAGGTAACCGGTTTCGGTTCTTTCTACAAAACCATCATCAGACCCATGGCTCCCTTAGGATGGTAGGCAGAGCTCTCCTCGCTGACTGCGTAACAGTCACTGCTTTCCAAAAATGTTTACCAAAATTGTGCAAAGTTTGTCTAGTCAGGCAACTGGAAATTACAAAAGGTTTAGAAATGTTAGAACCAATATTATGAAACTTGGTATGAAAATTAAATTTAATAAAACTTGCCTCATGGAACATATCACACCAAAATATGCTAGTATCAATATCGTATCCAAATCTAGTAATGTAACATATGTACAACAAAAGAGTAGTATTTTATGGATTAAATCTGAAATCAGAGAAGCTTTTAAGATAAAAGATCTTTTAAATGTCGAAATGTATAGTCTGCATTTATTGCTAAGTAATGAACTCTCACCTTTGACTTTTTCTATTTTACTAAGCAGTATTGATGAGAAAATAGACTTTTTGCGTAAAGCGATTACCCAAAGACATCAGAGAAAAATTGATTTACTCGTAGCTGAACAACAAAATAAACTTTTAGAAAAGGTCAACAATATACATCAATTTTATCCAAGGACAATGAATCTTACAGATATTCAGTTCACAAAGTCTGAAATGTCGCTACTTGACAAGGCTTAAAATATAACTTAACTCCCCCACTAAATAATACGAATGTTAAACACATAATTGCTGATGTTATAGCAACAAGCAAAATATCGAAAATAAATAAACCCAAAGCATGTAAGATAGCCCTAAAAATGAAGGATTTAATTTTAAAAGAGAAAAATAAACTGCATAGAGAAACTGAAGATAAAACACTTAAAAATATCAATAATAAACTACTAGCAGAGAAAGCAATTGTGGTAAAGGCCGATAAAGGAAATACCCTTGTTATTATTAAAGAAGACGATTATATATTTAAAACACTCTCATTTTTAAATGAAAATGGGATCGTTGAAGTAACTAAAGACCCAAGTCCAAAGTTCCAGTTAAAGATCAAGACATTAGTCGATGAAAATAATCACCTCTTGACCCCTGAAGAAAAGAATATGATGAAAAATATGAATCCCCAAATACCTAAATTAAGCTCACAGATTAAACTGCATAAAAAAGAGAAATCTATACGACCTATTGTCAACTACAAAAGTAGTCCTTCATACAAACTAAAAATGAAACTTAATAAAATTTTGAAACCATTCTATACATATGACAGCAATTTCAGTATCTAAAACAGTTATGAACTAGCACAACAAATCCACAATATAGACATTCCAACTAGTGCAAGTTTCGCCTCGTTAGATATTACAAATTTATATACAAATATACCCATTAATGAGACGATTAATATAATTAGGGATAACTTAATACAATACAAAAATATGACTAAAGACGAAATAATCGAATTTATAGAACTGCTTGAATGCACATTAGATTACAATTATTTCTCTTTTAATACTAAAATCTATTGTCAGAAAGATGGCTTAGCAATGGGAAATTCTTTGGCTGCGACAGTTGCAGACATTTTCGTGAACCACATTGAGATGCAATTCCTGAAAAATAACCCTGATATCGCAAATAAAATCATATATTACAAGCGATATGTAGATGATACATTATTGCTTTATAATGGTTCAAAAGATGAAATTGAGAAACTTGCTATAAAATTAAACTCTATGCATCCGTAATTACAATTTACAGTTGAGCATGAAAATCGAAAATCTATTAACTACCTAGATCTCACTATAACTTATAACAACGGGAAACATTTATTCACCATATACAGGAAACCTACAACCACTGATATTATTAATGCCACATCATGTCATCCTGACAAGTATAAAAAAGCATTTTTAAAGTCCATGATACACCGAATACTAAAATTACCTCTAGAAGCTAATGAGATCAAAAAGGAAATGACCGTCTTAAAACAAATTGCAAAAACCAACTCTTTCGACACACAACAGGTAGATATCATTTTTCATAAAGTACAACAATCACAAGGTACTCCACTAATAGGTAATCCAAAATATATGAAGATGACTTATATGGGAAACATATCAGATAGAATTACTAATTTATTCAAAAATTCTGGAATAACAATAGCATTTACAACCGACATTACTTTACAACAAAAATTAAGACATACCGTAAGTAAAGATAATGGAAAATCTACCAGATCAGGAGTGTACAAGATCCAATGTAGAGATTGTGAGAAAATATATATCGGCCAAACAGGTCGAAATTTTGCAGTAAGGTACAAAGAACATACGTCGGGTACCTCACGAACAAAGTCTGTATTTGGCCATCATATAGCATTCAATAATCATGCTGAGGGGACAGTAGAACAGAATTTACAAGTTCTTCATTATGCAAATAAAGGCTTACTTATGAATATTCCAGAAGAAATCGTGATATATGCTCATTTGGAAACCAAATCATCAATGCTGCTCAATGAACAATTAGATTTTCGCGAAAAATATTATTACGACCTTTTTGACGAAATTTTATAATAAAAGCATCTACTCTTTTGTTTTTTAAAAATATAAGACTAGTTATACCCATGGCAAAAGCAATGTATGTAAAATATGCTGCACAACATAAAAAAAATAAAAAAAATTATTAAATTGACATTGATTACTATAAAAACAATTAGATCGATGATTTTAAAAAATTTATTCTGCAGTCTCATCAGTTAGTCAGATATACATAATGTGGAACGTACTCGTGGCTGCTACTCTACTGCTATAAAGAATATTGCTATAAAAACTACAGTTAAAATAAGACGATTCTGCAGCATCCAACAAAGACTTTCACATCTTTGATGTAACTGGTACTGTAATAGTATTAAGGTTGCCTATAGAGCGCACAACTATTACATATTGTAGTTCACTGTTTTTATCCAAAATATAAATAAGCTGTAGACATACTAACTATCTGTTAATCAGACATTTAAATGAATCAATTTTATGTTATTAGTGTATTTCCTACTTTTATACTTTGACGATTGCGTCATATTATGAATGCTGATTGGAAGTTGTGAAGTAGTGTGACAGGAAGTAGGCGGAGCCTCTGCATATTTAAGCTCGTGCTCAGCACTCATAACCATCAGTTGACTGCGTAACAGCGAGGAGAGCTCCGCCTACCATCCTAACGGAGCCATGGGTATAATTAATTTTATTTTATCTTGTTAAATTTTGACATCATTAGACCCTTTCATTTTATTTAAAGATTGGTATCTAGTATTTCTTAAACTTTATCCACAGGTCTGATGATGGTTTTGTAGAGAGAACCGAAACCGGTTACCTACATCAGTAAAACATACATGATGTGATCAAGACTGAACTTTAGTCAAAATATAACAATTAATTGATCACTGCTTTCCAAAAATGTTTATCAAAATTGTAAAAAGTAGGCTGTTTTGCTAGAGACATCGTTTGATCCAATTTTTCTTTTTGTAAAAACAAATAATCGGAATTTAATAAGTAGACTTATGTATTTTCGATGCGTGATCCGAATTAATAATTATATAATTATGCTCACCCTTTGTTAATAATTAATGTCTGTGAAATAGTTTCAAGCATAGGAACGAACTTATATCGAAAAATTAGATCCAAACACAGGAAAACTCGAATACACACGACTACGACTGTGGTATATGAAATTCTAATTCTGCGGTCTTTATCATCACAATACACGTCTGTTACTTGAAGAATGCGGAAATTAGTCCTCAGATAAATGGGCCGTACACGGTTTAGTTTCTGTGCAGAGACTACATTTCTCGAGGTTACCGAAACAGGCGCTATCAAAGCTGTTAAATAAAACTTGCTGAGAATACCCAATATCAAGATGTTTTCACTCCTTGACAAATCGCACAACTTGCAAACCACAGATCCACCAAACCTGAAGAGAACCACCCTATGCCTGATTAATGACTTACGATGTACGCATATCTTCATACATACGCACACATTCACACATAACACATCAATCACGAAAAACATGAGCAGAACTGCATAGATATCTTCCTCTGCTTCGGTCGATTCATTTCGGAAATAGACATGCGTATGATAAAATGGGGAAGAGAGGGCAAGTATACAAACTACAGTCCTCGAGCTTCGAGCCATCATCGGATTATATTCAGTCATAGACAGCAAAATCCCAGGTAAATATGCTAGGCCTCTGCAATGCCAGTAATATTTCTTCTCCATCATTTACATGTATACAGACTGCACGTACAGTAGAATTGGTCTATTGCCTTCTGCTTCTTAGAATTCTCCCTCTGAGTCCGATCTAGAAAAAAAAAAAAAAAAAAAAAAAAAAAAAAAAAAAAAAAAAAAAAAAAAAAAAAAAAAAATTTCGAAAGGGCGGCGTTTGAGAACCAAATTTTCCCCACTTGCTAGCTGGCATCAAAATAGAGAAATTAACAACTGTATGAGCCTGCGACTGTTTTCTTCTTTCTCGCTGCTAATACTGCTGACGAGCCGCAAGTGAAGTATTAAAACCTGATGTTGCCACTTACCCCAGGTAGATTTCTGAAATGTACAGTCCCACATAATTCTTTGTAGTTGACATCACAGCTGTTACGAAAACACTCAGTAGACATAATGTGTAGAATATCGATGAGATCGATTTTAATTTACATCTCTTATTAAATATGGGACACGTTGGTGCTGTCTGAGGTTAATATGACGCCCAGTACACGCCAGTGGTATCTGCAGATGGACACTTAATGTCACCTACATTTTTAGTTTTAAAAGAGCCCACTGTGATGTTTGCGCCGCGACTCAAGTAAAGTTTGTTTCACGAGGACTGTATATTTTACGAGTTGTCTCAGCTTCTGGAAAAGTCAACAAGGAATACTGAAGTACATGGCGACAAACGGTGCTTTCTAAAATGGGACGAGATGGCAGCACAAAATTTTTAATCATGGGCTCGTTTTCCAGTCACAAAAGCTGGTCACTGCATGAAGAGTAGGTTGCAGACTGTAACGCTACCACCGACCACCTTAAGCTGCAATCGATGCTAACGTTATACGTATGCGAGGATTTTTTGAGATGTGACCGCGAGATAACGAAATGGAAACAGAAAAATTAAACTGGGATTCGTTTCCGGAACACTCCAGCGAAGTATAACCAACAGTCAACAGGTCGGTCAGGAACAGCCGTTCTCCCAGCGGTAAAAAATGGTTCAAATGGCTCTGAGCACTATGGGACTTAACTGCTGTGGTCATCAGTCCCCTAGAACTTAGAACTAGTTAAACCTAACTAACCTAAGGACATCACAAACATCCATGCCCGAGGCAGGATTCGAACCTGCGACCGTAGCGGTCTTGCGGTTCCAGACTGCATCGCCTTTAACCGCACGGCCACTTCGGCCGGCTCCCAGCGGTAAAGCAAGTTGTAACATTCTGTATTAAAACCGGGCGCCAGGCTAATTAGGCATTCTTGTGTCAAGCAAAATGGAAAAGCAGAAGGCAGTATTTAGGCTAACCTAACATTCTTTGACACACACACACTAAACTCTTTCCTTATATCTGTTCATACTACAACACAGTAACCTAACATTGAAAATAAGTGTGCTACTAACAAACAAATGGCCAGTGCGGTAGTAAACAGTAACATACGCCTCTCAACAACAAGAACTAGGTGTAAAAGTTTATAAAATCAGTTACTGACACACATGAAGCTAACAGCAATATTGAACATGGAAAAGCTTGAAATGACTCTGAATTTAAATCAGGGGGTTTACTTATGATCATAATCTACTGGCTCTAAAGGAGGCCCGCATTAATTAATTGTTTCATTAATTACTAGCCGGCCGAAGTGGCCGTGCGGTTAAAGGCGCTGCAGTCTGGAACCGCAAGACCGCTACGGTCGCAGGTTCGAATCCTGCCTCGGGCATGGATGTTTGTGATGTCCTTAGGTTAGTTAGGTTTAACTAGTTCTAAGTTCTAGGGGACTAATGACCTCAGCAGTTGAGTCCCATAGTGCTCAGAGCCAATTAACTAGCCTAGTACATGGGGACCCTTAAACTTTCATGGTTTGAAGAATCATGCTCATTAACAAAACGACACAGTGTGTATCAGATACGGTAAACATTTTTTATCATTAATTATTAATTAATTAAAGCACAACAAACTATAACTCTTTAATTAACAAATGTGCTTTCATAAGAAGTCCTTTGAACTGCTCTAAAGTATAATAGGCTGTGCAGATGACAACACAACATAAATTTAAAATTCAACCACTTTCTCATAATAAATTACGAAAAAAATGGTTCAAATGACTCTGAGCACTATGCGACTTAAACTTCTGAGGTCATCAGTCGCTTAGAACTTAGAACTAATTAAACCTAACTAACCTAAGGACATCACAAACATCCATGCCCAAGGTAGGATTCGAACCTGCGACCGTATCGCTCGCTCAGTTCCAGACTGTAGCACCGAGAACCGCACGGCTACTCCGGCCGGCAATAAATTACGACACTCGGAATTAGTGTTACTAGGATAGGATTCCTGTCCAGGTTTGTGATTTTGGATAATCACAGACATAAGATAGAGTTTTTAGCAACATCACAATTATTGTGCATATTCATATTTTCGCGGCGCATATACTGATCCATAAAATTTCGGGCGTGCAGCCACATAAATTTGACTTCTTCTTCTCATATTTCGGCTGAATACCGTCCAGCCATTTTCAGAGTGAGCCGAGTCACCTCGTATTTCACGAATACCTGGTCCATTTACAGAGTGCCAAATATAAACAATTTAGTGGAAGGCTGGGTGGTACTGGTGGCATAGTTTACAGTGACTGTTAACCTGGCGGCGATACAATCATAGAAATACTGTTGGCCTTGCTGTGTTACATTTCTTCTTGGTGTCGGAATTATATTTATAGGGCAGAAAACAATGCCATAGTAATGGTATCACCAAATGTTGCATCCAATGCCAATAAATACTGCCCTTAAGCTCTTGTGGGCTCAAAACTTCAGAGATATGAACCACAATGATCAGCTACTGCTAGCGTGGTGTTAACCGCAGCACTGCTCAGCCAAGATTCCTTACCCGCCACAAAGGACGAGTTGCCACTTGCGTGCCCACCACACCTTTTTCACTCTGTCAGGCTACTTCCTTACCTATGGGTTATCCCCGTATCTTTTACATTCAACCTTATGTTCCCTAATTATGGACCAAGTCATTTACAATATATTATATAACGATCATTCCAGTAGTTATTCAAGTTCATAAGCACATCTTAAATAACATCGTTCAAAAGTTCACATAACTGAAACATGTATATATAGTTAAAGAATTTCCATGACCGATACAACATTTTAATATAAGCAACACTACAAAATGACAAGGAAAATCGATACAGACAGAAAATAGGTCGAAAATAGGTATTACAAGACGACACAGCAGTTTCTATATTAACTTTATCCCTACGTGAATCAAAATACTTTCAACCGCTGGATGTGTTTAGCTTCCGCGTATTCAATGGTTCTGTCTATGGGTTTACGAACTCGGCACTACTTCTGGGCATCGATGAGACCTTCGGTCGGAGTAACAACACGCTTCAAATGCAGTCTCTTATTTGTAGACGGTTATGTGCACCAGTACTTCGGCTGGTCTTCCAGTATCTTCCAGTGCGGCTGGCATCAGAGCAGCCACACTAGTGGCCAGCAGGATCACTTCGACCATCCATTGGTATACTCTTCTGACGTTGGCAATGTGCTTGTTCACTGTGCCAAAGTGTGTCTTTAAAGAATTGGCGTAGCACAGTTTGATTATTAACACTGCTGTTGTGCGTTGTTTTCTTTGTATTTTAAAGCTGACGCTGTTAAAGTGAATTTTATTGGCACGTGTTGCGCTGTTGTGCAACTTGACCGGCAGGATTAAATGTTAAAGCGAAAATCATTTACCTCATTTCATAATAGTTATTCAGTTGCTCAGATTTATCTACTTTCGTTTTGAGGCAATGCTGCATAGCACGTTGCGCAGACTTGACACCTTCATTTCCACTCCACTCATCATTCTCCGAATAGTTGGGCCTTGGTTGTCACTGCGCCGTAGAGTACTTCGTGCTCGGGAATTAGGTGGCTGCAGCGGGATGGTGCAAGTGACAAGCAGGTGCGCGAGATTGTTAAAAGTTTTGTATTCGGAAGGTCACAAGTGCATACTATCAGAATTATAGCTCAAATGTTGACGGGTATCGACTGCTGAGAATGATACTAGAAAGTGTGCTATTGCTTTAAAATACGAAGTCAAGTTGGTGATGCTCATTGTAGCAGTGACGGCCGCCGAATAACGTCTATCACTCTGAAACAGCGCTCTCGAGCTGGAAGACGTCAACAGACCACCACAGCGTGACTGACCGTAAGACACACTCCAGAAAAGTCATCAGAGCTAGCGCCGAGTCCTGCCTGCCGCACAAAATACCCACAACCCTGGGGCCAAGCTATCTGTTCCTACTTGTAGGCGCTGTCCTACCCCTTCAAATACTACCGGTTATGTTCAAATGGTTGAAATGGCTCTAAGCACTATGGGACTTTACGTCTGAGGTCATCAGTCCCCTAGACTTAGAACTGCTTAAACCTAACTAACCAGATGACATCACACAAATCCATGCCCAAGGCAGCACTCGAACCAGCGACCGTAGCGGTCGCGCGGTTCCAGACTGAAGTGCCTAGAACCTCTCGGCCACAGCGGCCGGCACAGTTTATGTGATCTGCAGTGTAAGTAACTCAGTGCCCTGATCGGTGGAGAAATGCTCCTATCGTAGCACAAAAGAAGTGAATGTACTCTTTTTCCTTGAAAGATTCTGAAAAGTAGGTTACCAGCTGCCACATTCCACCATCCTCAGCACTTTTAAAAAGCTTGCCAAAAATTTTGGCATGCGAACTTATAAGTTCTCTTTTTAACATGCAACTCACTTCTAACTCCCACATGCATCCGTAAATGTAACTCACTCACAGCTAGTATTTCACTGCTGTATGTCGATCTTACCCATCCTCTTCCAAATGCCGTTTCTCATTCACTCATACACTTAAATTCATTGTCATTATCTCTTTGTGTCTCTCTGTCTTGTCTCCTGTGTCCTCTTTGTTCTATCATACTTCTAAGTCTCCTCTGGGTGTCATTGTCTCCCTCGTACACTCTAATACTGCTAATATCTCATTCCTTTCTTCCTACTGCTGATGCCTCTTCTCGCTGTCACTGTATATCTCTTCCTCGTTATCATTGTCGTATGCTCTGCCGCACTTTATCACTGGCCCTCACCCACTTCCATTTTCTCTTTGTCTTTGTTCTCCCCCGGCACTGTCACCCTCACGCTTTTCCTAGCACTGTTGTGTTATTGTCTACGGTGTTCCACTGCCACTGTGTAACTCTGTTTCTGTCACATTACCAATGTCTCGGTCGCTCTTTCCATAACACATCTACTGACTAATATCTTCTAGTATATATAACTTTTTTATCTCTTTGACACTGCTACTGTCTTCTACCTCAGCATAAAAAAATCTGAATATATTCTGACGCCAAAACATTTTGAATAATTTTTAAAAGTGCTGCGGGAGCTAAAATGAGGCAGCTGGTATCCCACTTTTAAGTCAGAGGTGTTTAAATAAACAGGAACATATTCGCATTTTTTGTGCTCTGAGAGGAGCATTTTTCCGGTGGATCCCTTCTTTTTCCTGCTGCGGCGGGGCATGTAACTCATATCAGAAGAAATGTACTTATCAGTGAAATTTAGACAGTTTACTTAAGTGAAACTGGAATAACGTAAAACTAATTATACGCTTCAGATCAGATTTTACTTGCAGGAAGGTGTTGCATTTATTTCCGTACCAGAACACGGGGTTCCCACGTGATAACGGAGACACAGCACACTTCTTCGTGATAAGTCACCTTATCAACAACGTTTTCGGTTAAAACCAGATTTTACATGCTTATTTTCCGTGTAAAAGCGGAGTAACTTTGAACCCCTGTATCTCGAAAACGGATAAAGATAAGTAGAAAGTTTTCAAGGTTGTTCAAGATCGGCGTCTTAGAAATACATTGTAAAAAAATTACAGTTATTTGCTCGGAATCCGAGGCTGGGTTTCGTACCCAAAAAACACCTTTTTGTAGTATTTGTCGCTAACGGATAAAGAATTTTGAAAATGGGGAAATGGCTCTTCAAGGTAAGTGCCCAGAGAATATACTGCTGAAATCAGAGCAATTTGTTCTGTTATTTATCATTTAGGTTCCGCCTCATACTTGATTTTACGCGTAGAACTGCGGTGACTTTGAACCTCCGTATCTTGGAAACCGATAAAGATATCAAGAAAATTTTCAAGATGAGAATCTTAGGAGGTATAGTAAAAATTTCAACCATTTACCGTGAATATCCGTCTTGGAGTCCTCGACTGGGTTTCGGTCCGCTGGTAACGGCCCTTTTCGTGGGGTTTTCCAAGGAGCTGACCATGAAATAATGGTTCCTCGTAAGTCCCATCAAGCACACTGTAGACCACATCAAATGCAAAAAGATCCAACCGATTTGCTCCATACGCCTAAGCGAAACGAAGTGTGTGATATTCAGAATTTGGCCCTGCATTGTTGCATAGTGACTGTAAGACGATCCTACTGTTGGGTTTACAAATGGTCCCTAGCTCAAGGGCTATCCGAAACATTTGATCCTATCTCTTTAGCGCCAACATAACCCGAGGTATGAGCAACCGAAAATCTCATTTTTATGAGAGGTGTTTTGGAACGTTTTAGGCACGCATGCTGTCGCATGTGTACTGATAGAAGTTAATCTGAGTGATGCACAGTTCACTTAAAATGTAAATTACGCTACATACACTTACTGCACTATTACTATCTACACATCCTATTTCACTATTGCGAATTGTATTTGATATAGCGAGGTGAGATATTCGCTATTTTTGACTTCATTAAAACAGCAAATACGAGTAGTTAATACTTTCAGCCAGAAGGCAAATACTTGTTTGTAAATAATGATTAATGTATAATGAGGCGTCGCATAGCGACGGTGGAATTTTCTAGTGATGTAATTTGTCGTCTTTGGGCGGCAATAAAAACAGAGAAATACGGATAGATAAACGATCCTTCACTATTTTGTTCGCTGGAGAACAAATGAAGCCTGGAGCGCTAAGAAGACTTTTACTGTTTTTCTCGAGTAAGACGGACGCAGATTTGTGGCGGTCTGATCTAATTATTTTTACTAAATAAATAAAAACGTGTTCTGTCTAAGTTTTGAGTGAAGTGTAGGAAGAAGAACTGTTGTAACTTACCGTGACGAAGCACGAGCGACTCAAGAGGACAATGGCTATATAAAAGAGCGCTCAATGGACATGATATGGACATAAAAATCTACCGTCATTGTAGTATTAAGCTTAAGGTACGATATATGTTTTAGTTTATAATAAATGTTTGTTCTGGGAATACTGAATCATTTAGCAGTGCTCATTTCTATTATCTCCTCAGTATTATTTTCATTTTAATTATGCATTTTGCTAATATTACAGACTCCAAGATCAGCAGTCCAATGTGCGTGTTACCTTGATAAAAAGAAAACTGTTTTATCGTCTTCTTGCATCAGCTTTAATATTGAATTTCTCTTTTGTGTGATGTTACAGTTGTTTTTGCGCCCTTAAGAACTTTCTGGTCCCTTAGGAAATTTTTTTGTGATAACAATAACTTCACAACCGGGTATGATCGTATCTACGATCATGAAGTAATTAGAAAGACGATAACGCAACTTCTTAATCAATAGCACGCTAGTTGTGACTGCCTCAAGCCACGAGAAACTGCAAGTAAAAACTATTCACATCTCATAATGCAATATTTTATGACAATGGTCAATCCATGATTCTTACGCCAATTGTGATTGATAAAACAGCAAGCTAAATCTCAATTTCCAACTTTCCATCGAATAACAACATCACTTTTATTTTGTAACATCACACTTGGCGCCCGAACAGGGACTTGACCAAAAATTAGTTCAAATTCTTGGAAAATTTTCTATGTGCTTGTGTTAATAAATGTTCTCTCGTTTCATGTACACATCATCTCTCTGTGAGTAAGACAGAAAATACGCTGGTCGATAACGCAGTTTAATTATCGAGAGAAAGGAAAAGAAAAGAGACGCGAATTTGCTGAGACAACCTAGTGCAAACCAAGCCATCAAAAAGTAAGTCAGAATTTTGCATACGCAGTGTAGTGCTTCAGTAGCAACGTTGGTTTTCCAAGTCGATCCACATCCTTTCTATCTCCTTCCCGCTATAGAAAATCTGCTTTATTTTATCTTTCAAAGTAAAATTATTTGTAGTTTGATAATAGAAATTATTTCTCCCCATTGTTAGTATAGCTGTATTACATTTTCAACATGGTGGATAGTGTGTGCAATCTGCAGTGAAGAGCATCTTCATTCATTTGTCTGAAACGGTTAGGTTCCATCTTGTCTTCTTGCCAGAATTTCATTTGTTGCTCACGCGTGAGTGGTGCTCTTAGCGGACTCACCACGTCACTGACAAACGACGAAAGCCTTGCGTAGCACGTGATTTACTAACGAAAATGGCAGATAGTAAACAGAGACAGGTGACAACAGGAGACGGGAGTGAAGACGTTAATAGTATTCCATACCCTTTACGATCGCGAACGGTAGGTTCCCGTGTGGAAACTGAACTAACCATGTCTGTAACAGGGGAAAGTGACCCTAAAGTCCAAATTCTTCCCGCTGCAGCTACAAATGACCTCGGTGCGTTAATGGAGATGCTGAAACAACAGTTTGACGCAGTAAATGAGACTATAAAAACACAAAATGAGACTGTTAACGCCCGATTAGATGCTGTAAGCGAATCAGTAAAAACACAAAATGAGACTATAAAAACACAAAATGAGACTGTTAACGCCCGATTAGATGCTGTAAGCGAATCATTAAAAACACAGCTAGGCACAATCAAAACAGATCTGCATAAAGAAATTACGGCTGAATTAAATACCCATTTGGGTGAGATGCAAACTAAGATCAGTGATCAAATTCAGAAAATGCAGAAACAGGTGAAAAGTGAAATAGCTGAAGTATCTGGAACATTAAACACAAAAATTCAGGCAGCTACCAAAGAAATAAACTCAGTTAGAAATGCAGTATCTGACATTGAAGGTGTAGTGGAGGATCTGTCGAGGCAGATAGACTCAATCAATATTGAAGAACAGGTTAAGAGCACCGTGAAAGCACACACGGAGGCATTGTCGGAACACTACGGTGAATGGATAAAGGGTAAAGATATTTTTATCGAAAAGAAGGTCAGGGAGGAGCTTAGGGAGACTGTCAAGGATGTAACTTATGAAATCTTAGCTGCTCCTGGTAAGTCTGGAGACACAGTGGTTTCTGAATTGGGACAGATTCGGAGGACACTTACACGGGATCTTCCCGAGTGGAAGCAGCAAGTAGTGGACGAAGTCAGAATGCTGAGAAACTGTGTAGAAAATCCGCACACGCATACGCAAACTATAGGGAACAACTCTTTAGACGGTGACGAATGTCAGTCAACTCCTTATCGTTCACCGCCTGATTACATGCAAAACAACAGTCCTGTTGAGTCCCGAGTAGGGAAACTAAATGATCCGCCCACAATTGTGAGTTTAATGCAAGAGGAAAGTGTGATTAAGCATCGCACTTTTCCTGTTTTTCATCCGCAGAAGCGAGAAATACACCCCATCGTGTTCCTAAAGAATTTTTCCGGCATATTTCCCAGGAGCTGGACAGACAGACAGCGTATTCAGTTCGTCACTGGCTTTATTTCTGGTGATGCAGCATTATGGGGAACGGAAATGGTAGACACGTGTAGGAATTACGAAGAGTTTGAGAAAATGTTCTTGGCAAAATTTTGGAGTAATGGGGTACAGCAAAGATTAAGGAAGGAGGTGTATGGTGCGGAAATTTTCAATGAGAAGCATGGAAGTCTCTGGCGATACTTCGAGAAGTATCTAGCAAAAATTAAATTCTGGGATTCTCCGATTTCTTCCAAGGACGTAATTATGATTCTCAAAAGCAAACTCCCTGTGTCTATTAGAGAGAAATTAGTAAATGTGTCCGAAGAAGACACGGATGTATTCCTTTCTGTGCTGGATTCCTTAGATTTAATTAGCGAGGATGTGCGCTCCAAGGTTAGCAGCGGCAAATTCTTCCCTGGCAGCCAGCAGAATGCATCGCACGCGGACAACAATGCGCCGAAGGAGAGAGCGAGCTACTGCGACCGCTGTTGCCAACCCGTTATGAAAACGCAAACGGCAATAACTTTAAACGGAAGCAGAAAACCAATTACAGTAATCAGCAGAGATACCACCCAATTTACAACCACCAGGTACAACATCAGTACGGAAACCCACCCTTTAATTCTGCGCCTGAGCAGCATGGAAATTCTCCACAAACTGGTGGTAATTTTTCAAATGGGCCAGTGTACAATCAAAGTTATAGGTCGAAATATAGCAAGTGGCATGGGCAAGGCGGAGGCCACCCAGCACATCAGAACAACTTTTCACAGAATAGAGGACCGCGGAACAATTTTCAAACGGTACCAAATGCGAACTTTCCTTCACAAGGAAATGATTCTGCCGGCAACCAAAAGATCGGGCGACAGCAGCCGTCTCAAGTATTTTATTCACAAGTGAATGCACCCAGTGGATTTTACCCCTCTACACCGGCATTTGTACCACATAACCAGCACCAATATGAAACGGAGCAAACACTTAAGGCCATGAATGACAAACAGGTTAAACATCCTGCGGAAAATTAGAGGCAGCACCTTTCAGCCTCCTAGAGGTCGCTGCCGGTTCCAGTGGGGGTACTAACGAATACTCTGATTCTGAGTATGTTAATGCGATACGGTACGACCATGAGACCGACTTACGAGATGACCTTGCACGTGACCTAGAAGCTCAAGACATTAATGACATTTATGATGAACAGGTCCAGGCTTCGATTAAGATTTCTATTGCCAACATTCCTGTCACAGCCATTGTTGATACAGGAGCAAACATTAATGTGATGTCATCATGTCTCTTCAGACAGGTGTCTTCTGTTTCAAAAGTTTTATCATTGCCGATTCAGGGCTGCTCCATATCGGGAGCGACTGGTCCATTGAAACAAAGAGTTAGTTTACAGACACAGCCTCAACTGCAGATAGAATATGTTTCGGTTTCTTGCTTCTTACGTACTGGAAATTTCCTTGTGTGAACTGTTAATGATAAGTATTGTGTTGAACAGCGCACTGACTACATGGTAACGGCTACTACATGTAAACTTTAAGTATTAAATGCTACGTATGGAAAAATTGTTTATAGTGATGGACATGAACTGATATTTCTTCAACAAGCTGAAGCAGGAAATTGAGGTTGCACCAAGAATTTCAATTTAATTTTAAGTTAGTATTAAAAAAAAAAAGTGCTTGCGAGGCGATTGCCCGGAGCTATATAAATATGTAAAGGTGAGAAATGGAGAAGGATGCGTAAATAAGCACTTCTCTCAAGGTACAAGAAGATAGATTTATTTTTAGTAATGTAAGTACTTGAAGTTCTGTAGTAAAAGCCCAAATTACCTGCTTAAAAAAAAAAGGGTAGATGTTCAAACACTCCAGACAGTGGACAGGAGTAGAAGAAATAGCTTAAAGTTTAGTTAAAGCGTGCTGTTAAATGGAAAAACAAGTGGTAACCCGCATGTGTTCACGCAAGGAGACAATAAGCTGTAGTAAACTAAGTAAGGTGAAATACAGTACAAATGGAGGCAAACCATGAAGCATCAATAATGTAGCGTAAGTACTCCACGAGGCCATTAATTGCTATGAAAGTAAACTATTTCCCTGTGATCTGAGCCCAATGTAAAGAGTATATGAGGAATGTTAGCTGACGAATTGATTTCAGTAGAATCAAGTTACTAAATAACCACACAGCAAGCCCCCTGTATCATAAATAAGTCCAAGTAAAGATCTTCAGAAGATTTGTAGTGTAATCTAGCGACCATTCAATACCCTAATTGAAGGCTAATCTAAAGAACATGCAATGCAGTGATATTTAAACTTAATATTGACTATAACCTGAGTAAGACGTAGAAGTAGCAAAGTATGCTGTAATGAAAGAGGTTGAAATTTATATATGTGCCTATGTTTATTATGATAATTTAATTTACATGCAGATTTTATTGCAAAAATGTCTCCTAAGACACTCCTCTTATGAAATCCATTTTCCTTGTGCCCGTTCCTTTTGATCCTGGTTCATTAACCCAGACCAAGGGTCGACTTGTAAAAGGCACGTGTGCTTCGGGGCAAAGCAGTGCTTATGAGAAATGAGACACGTAGCGTGATGAACTTCGCTAGCTTTGGTAATGTTTGTTATGGACCGGTTGCGTAAACCCAGTGAACTGTCGGTAATTCCATTCATGCGAAAAATAGTAGACACGCGTTACCCTATTTTTTTTAACAGAGAACGATTGCTGAGTACATGAAGCGAAGAGGGAGACCTATTGTTATCCAGTCTGCCCTCAAATTTATAAAAAAAAAAATAAAAAAAAATTGGCAAGCACAAAAAAAAAAAAAGATTCAGCGTTAAATGCGTACTCGTTATGTAGTAGATACGCTGCGTGGCAGTAGAAAATGATCTTGGGTGCACTAAAGAATAAATGCAACGAGTGTTGCGAAACCTGTAGTTTTCATAATGAGGAGATGAGCACTTAAAAGAAAGTTTGAAAGAATACTTTTAGGTTCACTAGTGAAAGCAAATCTTGAGATATAAAGAGTCCATTCATAAAGCAGTTGTTCACTGGACTTAACAAAAGGAGTGACCATTAATTGTAAATATTACCTCGTAAGTGATATTTTGTAAATAGTAGAATATAAGTCTTTCTATACCAGTGGAGGAAACGTGCAAAATTGATTGTTTTGTAAATGAACTCCATCGGCGAAGGAACTAAGCACGAATGCTGTGTGAAGATGCACACTAAAGTGCGACGTGCATAATAAAAATAACTGTTCACTATATACTAGTGGTAGTGTTGTACTGCAAGTGTAAAAAAAGAAGTCAAGGCTACGACTACAGGTGCAACGCAAAGTTCAGTGTTGTTCTAAGTGCAGCGACAGCTAAAACATTCGTCGTCACTTACCTGTGAGCCTCATGGGAGGCAGTTGACAGAGAAGTATGGAGGCAGCGTCAGTGTCCAGCTCCTCCGATGGAAAACGCGCGCGAGGTGTTTGTATCGATGCACTCGTGTGATACGAAGTTCACAAAAAAAAAAAAAAAGGGAGCAATCGACGACCAGCAGCTCTGTTACAGCCTGAGCGCGAACGGATACTAAGTATTGGAGCTCACGCAACACTGTGCAGCCGCTGTGAGTGGCTGACGTGTGGGTGACGAAACAATCCAAACTTTAAACTGCTAACCGCCATGACTTCAATCGTACATACTGGAGGAAAGACATTTGTACACTTGTGTGATTACATTTTCATACGTAAATTAAGCAATTTTCTTGAGTTGAAGTTAAGATGAGTGAGAAGTAGATTGTTAGATTACTCAGACCTTAAAGCCATTAATACCGGCACTCCTGAACACTGCTAAAATGAATTATAATCCTGTCTCTTGATGGACAAAGAAAATGAATGTGCACTATAGGAAGACCCTAAACTCCAGACCAGTCCCGATCCTTAACAAATGTATCCAATAGGTTATAAGTTATACTAATAATTTTCCACTTCTTCTGTTTCATATTTTAAATAAAAACCCGGGAAGCCGCATGAATTCCTGGCACCACAGTGGAAAGGACAGATGTACTGCATGATGAACGCCGTAGACAGCTAACACAGAAAGTGAAAGCATCACGAAGTGCAGTGCTACGTTATTAAACTGTAATTGAACCACAATGAGTCAACAGATGCTCGAACATTGTCCACTCTAGTTTAGTGAAAATAAGCACTCACTGTACTCATGTATTAGTTGTTAAGCTCAAGAGAAAGTAATTTCTGAATTCTATCCCCTGAAGAGCGAAATGAACGTTCACTTATTGTTATAAGCAAATATGGACCAAACTTAAAAATGCACATAAATGTTAGTCTTGGTATTATGGAATGAAGTGACTGATGAACAAAGAATGAAAAACTTTATTTTGAAAAATGATAAATATCTGATATATGTTTATAAATGTAATTTCAATTTAAGTACATGGTACACCAGTAACATTATGTAAATGTCACACCAAAAATCACGAATATCTCATGAGGACATGAGGATCGAGGTAATCCTTCGGCATTCCCTCTCTCCTCATGGGAGGCAATGAGATATTCGCTATTTTTGACTTCATTAAAACAGCAAATACGAGTAGTTAATACTTTCAGCCAGAAGGCAAATACTTGTTTGTAAATAATGATTAATGTATAATGAGGCGTCGCATAGCGACGGTGGAATTTTCTAGTGATGTAATTTGTCGTCTTTGGGCGGCAATAAAAACAGAGAAATACGAATAGATATACGATCCTTCACTATTTTGTTCGCTGGAGAACAAATGAAGCCTGGAGCGCTAAGAAGACTTTTACTGTTTTTCTCGAGTAAGACGGACGCAGATTTGTGGCGGTCTGATCTAATTATTTTTACTAAATAAATAAAAACGTGTTCCGTCTAAGTTTTGAGTGAAGTGTAGGAAGAAGAACTGTTGTAACTTACCGTGACGAAGCACGAGCGACTCAAGAGGACAATGGCTATATAAAAGAGCGCTCAATGGACATGATATGGACATAAAAATCTACCGTCATTGTAGTATTAAGCTTAAGGTACGATATATGTTTTAGTTTATAATAAATGTTTGTTCTGGGAATACTGAATCATTTAGCAGTGCTCATTTCTATTATCTCCTCAGTATTATTTTCATTTTAATTATGCATTTTGCTAATATTACAGACTCCAAGATCAGCAGTCCAATGTGCGTGTTACCTTGATAAAAAGAAAACTGTTTTATCGTCTTCTTGCATCAGCTTTAATATTGAATTTCTCTTTTGCGTGATGTTACAGTTGTTTTTGCGCCCTTAAGAACTTTCTGGTCCCTTAGGAAATTTTTTTGTGATAACAATAACTTCACAACCGGGTATGATCGTATCTACGATCATGAAGTAATTAGAAAGACGATAACGCAACTTCTTAATCAATAGCACGCTAGTTGTGACTGCCTCAAGCCACGAGAAACTGCAAGTAAAAACTATTCACATCTCATAATGCAATATTTTATGACAATGGTCAATCCATGATTCTTACGCCAATTGTGATTGATAAAACAGCAAGCTAAATCTCAATTTCCAACTTTCCATCGAATAACAACATCACTTTTATTTTGTAACATCACAGAGGTCAGCATTTGTAACTGTCCTCGCTACTTTGGCACTAGGGCTTAATTTTATTATGAAAGCCCTAGATATGCTAATTATGGCTGAATCTAATTACTTATCATTTCAGCATTCTCTGTATTAAGCCTACTTATCCTAATGTTGCTCCGCTGCCTTTCTTTGTAGTGGTGCAGCGTGTGCGTGACGCATGATCGCTTTACTTGACAATTAAAAGTTACGCATGTGCTTACATTCACGCCCTCACGTTCTTACGTTATATTATTGCGCCGCAAATGCTTTCCAACGACACCACAACCGTGGTTGCTGGTGTTCGCGCATACTTGTAACGGGATTGATGAAGTTCGTCTCACACGTCACTCGTCAGTTAAAAGTGATGCTGCAACCATGAATTAGCTGGTACAATATTGTGTGTTACATATATAATTATTTTGGGTAACATTCCTAGCCTAAAATCTGACGCCTGAAAACGACAGTATATAGATGATCCGTTAACTTGTGGTATGTCATGGGTAACGAGGTAGAGTATACGCTAGTTCATTATTTTGAGACTAAGCAGTTCGTACATATACGCCGTATAACATCATGTCCCTTATGACTTTCTCCTCCACAAACAATCTAACTGCAATCTTCGCGGTATGCGATTAGATATGAATATCGGAGAGATAATTCTGTTATATTCCTCGCAAGCCTAAGGTCAAGTGAGAAGCAAACACAAAAGCGAAATTTTCCAGACGCTCCTTGCACTTTATTCGGTTCCCTCAAGGCCACTGCGTTATTTAGCTCGCTTACGTGTTTGTGCAAATTGTCTGTAGGAAAATAATTTCGATTTGTACATCAATTAGCTGATTCACGACTTTATTATCCTCCCTGAATGTCAATGCGACTTGTTGGGAACCAAACGTGAACTTGTGTTTTTGAAATACGATATACTGTATACAAGCTGTTTATTTTAAATTGGAGCAATTGAATATCTAGAAAAATAAGCATCGTATGAAAAAAATATTCCAGCTGAAAAGTTAATATGGACGTATGTTTATGCTAAAACTGGCCACCCTCTCTCATTCTCCTCCCCCAATAGGGTTGAGCTTTTCATTTTCAAATAGGACTCCTCTTTTTATAGAAGATTAGGGCTCTACCCCAAACAATACCTAGGGGTTTATTTGAACAATTTTTTCTATTCGTGGTACTTGGTGCTTTAGTCGCCACGAGAATTACGATGGTTGAATTGAAGAACACACCGAAATCAATCGGTCTGATGGTGAGATTCGAGGGGACTTACCGAAATCAAGCATGCTGATGGAGTGAGAATTCACCGAAATTAAACCCAAAGGGGATCGAAAACAACGTTATGTTAAATGTAGCTTAATTGTCCAATTTTAAATGTCTGTAGTTAAAATGGGGAGCTCCCATTTGAACATAAAATGGTGACCTCCATCAAGGGTGGGTAGGCTATGTGTTGTCCAGTTTCAGCACAGGTGTTCCTCTTGATAATATTAAATTTTCATCGGCTACGTTTTTCCACATTTTTCGAGATATTTAGATGTTCCAAATTAACACGAACACACTGTATGTTGAAGTACATATGGCGTCACATTCGGAAAGATATTTACAAATATTATCTTCTGAAAAAAGGTCTCCGCAATGTTTGAGAAAGATACGAATATGCATTATTTACATTTACTTCGTTGGCAGGCAATGTGGTCAAAAGAAGCCTTGATTGTCAAACTGACAAATAAACCTACGACGGTACTTTTTTTTAATACAGTATTAAGACAGTAATTTTATTGATAGCCAGTTTATGTGTGATATCCTATACAAGAGCTAAGTTGCGTAAGAAAGACTGCATGAGTAAGCCTGTAATACACCTAGATACACTTCTCAATGTCAATATTGAAATTATGGACGCTCACACAATGCAACATTTCATTGAATAACTCACAAATTATGGAAATAATGACCGAGAGCCATGATGGAATCCTAGATGCCGCCACTACTGCTCTATTCCATGCTTGTAGGCCAGCAGATTTAAGAGACATGCCAGGGGGTTACCTAGCCTAACACTCAATGGTGGCTTGTCTCTGTACAGGTGCATTTTTGAAGTGCTCAACAAAAGCTGTCAGGTAGCACTGAAAATATTGCCCAACTGGTGGGTCTTAGACGCGGCCTTTACCGTTTTATCCACGCATCTGTAAATATCGTCTCCTTCCTTGATACCACAGGAGAGAGTAAAACAGGAGGCTAAAATAGCATTATCATCCTTTGCTGTTTCGGATGGCGTTCAAATTTCGTCGAATGTCTGAGAACCGTCGCTAGTGCTTCCACACCGTACAGTAAAGCAAAAATAGCGGTCGCACTTCGCTCCATAGGGGTGACAGCACATTCAGCTGGGTTGCTGGCCCACATTGTCAGCAGAAAAGAAAAGTGCTGAATCGTCCTGCGGCTGTCTACAGCGTCTGTGGACTTTGCGTTTCGACCATCAAATGTTTGGGAATGAACGCTCGAAGGACAGGGATGGTTTTACTGAAGCCCTTTGTGTCACTCCTTGAAGCTTTTCGTGTCGATTCAGACAAACACCAAATGGCTCAAATGGCTCTGAGCACTATGGGACTTAACACCTGAGGTCAACAGTCCCCTAGAACTTGAAACTACTTAAACCGAACTAACCTAAGGACATCACATACATCCATGCCCTAGGCAGGATTCGAACCTGCGACCGTAGCGGTCGCGCGGTTCCAGACTGAAGCGCCTAGAACCGCTCGGCCACACTGGCCGGCGTTCTATGTTACAAGTGTGACAGTAAACTGTGTTAATAATCAGTTATGTTCACGGGGATACACAATACGTGATGTTTATCTGTAATTTTATGGAGATTCTATTGGAGTAATGTCTTCAACTGCATTCGGCTCTTTAGATTTTCCTTGTTACGAGTAATATGTTGGAGCATGGGGTGGCTGAACCAGTGGTAACTTTTGTTAGTTATGGAAGCCACAGTTATTTCCATTACTAATACTAAGCTGCTTCAGGTTACCTATGGCGTGATTTTTTGTGCCTTCTATTTACTGGTGGGCTGCGCCTGCAGAACCAAGGTCCATGTGATGACGATGTTCTCACTGGAAACATCCGAGCTTCTGGTGGGGGAAGATTCGTTCCTAATTATTGTCTTTATTGTAATTACTACCTTACTGGTTTTAATAGGTTGATTCTACTCAAAACGAATAATGATACTTAGCACTCAGTGCTGTCCATGCTGGCCGTACCGATTAGTATCAAACTGAACACGGTGCTGAAGTTTAGCTAAGCGTTTCCGTAAGTGTCCTCGTATCTTTGATATATTCATTGCTATTTACAGCTTAACTGCTCCTGCATGCTTGGTTTCTCGTGTCATGGTACTCGACTCAGTGTTATATAAAAAAGTATGTCTGGGGATAATGTATTCATGATATTAAGGAGCGTAACTTAGTGTTGTGATCGAATTATAACTGTAGTGTTATCAATGAACATATAATTATTGTATTGTTAACCCAATTAGTCGAGTCCAACCTTCATTTTTCCTATGGGCTTACCTCCTCATTAAAACTTTCAAAAGATAGTGTTCTACATATATGACTATTAGCACTGTAAAAGGCATGTCAGTTGCACACAATATCCTCAAATTTTTCTGTGAACTACTGTGTCCCATTTCCCTTTTTTGTGTCATCAGTCTTCTGTATGGTTTGATGTGACCCACCACGAATTCCTATCCTATACCAACCTCCTCGTCTCAGAGTAGCACTTGCAGCCCATGTCCGCAAATATTTGCTGGATGTATTTCAATCTCTGTCTTCCTCTACTGTTTTTGCCCTCTATAACTCCATCTAGTTTCGTGGATGTCATTCCCTCATGCCTTAACAGTTATCCTGTCATCCTGTTCCTTCTCCTTATCAGTGTTTTCCACATCTTCCTCTCCTCTCCGATTCTGTGCAAAACCTCCTCATTCTTTACCTTATCAGTCCACATAATTTTAAACATAAGTCTGTAGCACCATCTCTCAAATGTTTCGATCATTTCTGTTCCAGTTTTCCCACAGTCCATGTTTCACTATTATACAATGATGTACTCCAGACGTACATTCTCAGAAATTTCTTGCTCAAATCAAGGGCTATGTTTGATATTAGTAGACTTCTGTTGGCCAGGAATGCCCATTCTGCCATTCCTGGTCTGCTTTTGATGTCCTCTTTGCTCCGTCCGCCATTGACTATTTTACTGCCTAGGTAGCAGAATACCTTAACTTCATCTACTTCGTGAGCATCAATACATATCTTTAGTTTCTTGCTGTTCTCATTTCTGCTATTTCTCATTACTTCGTCTATCTTCGATTTACTTTCAATACATATTCTGTACACATTAGATTGTACATTCAGTTCAGCAGATCATTTAATTCTTCTCTACTAAGACTAAGGTTAGCAATGTCATCAGCGGATCGTATCACTGATATCCTTTCACTCTTTTCTGTTCCAGTTTTCCCACTGTCCATGTTTCACTATCATACAATGATGTACTCCAGACGTACATTCTCCGAAATTTATTGCTCAAATCAAGGGCTATGTTTGATATTAGTAGACTGAATTTTACTCCTACTTCCATCATTGCTTCTTCGATGTTGAGGTTGAACAGTAGGGGCGAAAGACTACACCCTTGTCTTATACCCTTTTTGATCCGAGCACTTCGTTCTTGGTCGTCCACTTTTATTATTCCCTCTTAGCCGTTGTACTTATTGTATGAACTCGTCTCTCCCTGTAGCTTACCCCTACTTTTTTCACAACTTCGAACATCTTCCACCATTTTACACCGTCGAACGCTTTTTGCAGGTCTACAAATCCTTTGAACGTGTTTTGATTTCTCTGTAGTCTTGCTTCCATTATTAAACGCAACGTCAGAATTGCCTCTCTCGTGCCTTTACGTTTCCTGAAGCTATGAACGAAGTGCTCGGATTAAACAGGGTGTAAGACAAAGATGTAGCCTTTCGCCCCTACTGTTCATCTAGTGCATCCTCAATTTTCTTTTCCATTCTCCTGTATATTATTGTTGGAAGCAACTTGGATGTTTGAGCTGTTAAGCTGACTGTCCGATAAATCTCGCACTTGTCAGCTCTTGCCGCCATCACATTTGTGTGGATGATGCTTTTCCGAAAGGCAGATGGTATGTCGCCAGACTTATGCATTCTACACAACATCGGAATAGCCGTTTTGTTGACATTTCCGATTATGATTTTACAAATTCTGATGGAATTTTATCTATCCCTTCCGCCTTATTTGATCTTAAGTCATCCAAAGCTATTTAAAATTCTGATTCTAATACTGGATCCCCTATCTCTTCGAAATCGACTACTGTTTCTTCTTCTATCAAAAAAATGGCTCTGAGCGCTATGGCACTCAACTGCTGAGGTCATTAGTCCCCTAGAACTTAGAACTAGTTAAACCTAACTAACCTAAGGACATCACAAACATCCATGCCCGAGGCAGGATTCGAACCTGCGACCGTAGCGGGCTTGCGGCTTCTTCTATCACATCAGACAAATCTTCCTCCTCATAGAGGCTTTCAATGTATTCTTTGCACCTATCCACTCTCTTCTCCGTATTTTACAGTGGAATTCCCGTTGCACTCTCAATGTCACCACCCTTGCTTTTAATGTTAGCGAAGATTGTTTTGGCTTTCCTGTATGCTCAGTCTGTCCTTCTGACAGTGATTTCTTCTTCATGTCTTCATCTTTTTTTCTTCAGCCATTTCGTCTCAGCTTCCCTGCGCTTCGTATTTATTTCATTCCTTAGCGACTTATATTGTTGGATGCCAGAGTTTCTCGGAACATTTTTGTACTTCCTCCTTTCATCAATCTGCTGAAATATTTCTTCTGTATCCCAGGCTTTCTTCGTAGTTGCCTCCCTTGTACCTATGTTTTCCTTCCCAACTTCTGTGATAGCCCTTTTTAGAGATGTCCATTCCTCTTCAATAGTACTGCCTACTGAGCTATTCCTTATTGCTGTATCTCATCATCCTTTAGTACTTCCATATCCCACTTCTTTGCATATTCATTCTTCCTCACTAATGTCTTAAGCTTCAGCCTACTCTTCGTCACTACTGTATTGTGATGTGAGTCTGTATCTGCTCCTGGGTGCGCCTTACAATCCAGTATCTAACATCGGGGTCTCTGTCTAACCATGATGTCATCTAACTGAAATCCTTCCATATCACCCGGCCTTTTCCAGGTACACCTCCTCCTCTTGTGATTCTTGAACAGTGTATTCGCTATTACTAGATTAAACTTGTTACAGTGCTCAATTAGTCTTTCTCCTCTCTCATTCCTTGTCCCAAGCCCATATTCTCCTGTAACTTTTCCTCCTACTCATTCCCCTACAAGTCAACGGCATTCCAGTCCAGGGGCGATTTTAGATGTTTGTCAAGGTGTGTGGGCTAATGGCAGCGGGGGAGGTTGGGGGGGGGGGGGGGGGGGGAAGGAATATCGCTTAACAAAAGAAGAGGTGGGGTCCTCCACCGACAAATTTTACAAATTTGGTGTAGTTTTGCTTAAGGTAGTTGTTGGTAACCGATTTGGAAATCAGGGTAAAAACGTGTCTACAGAATGTATGTGCCCGGGAAAATAATACTATTTAGCCCAGATACCCGTCGATTCCCAAGTTTTTGTCTGGGGTCAGGAATTTGAGTGTTCGTAGGCATACCCGCATATTCAGCTTTCGTGATTATTGTAAGTGGTACTCGTTCATTAATATACATCCATTGTATATTAATAAATAATAAGACACCCATTTTAGGTTTAATTATATTTATTGGTTTGAACAGTAAGCTATTTCCCGCTCTTACTATTTTGTTAAAATGTGTTTCAAATACAATGCAACCTATATTGCTTCAAATTATAAAAAAAGATTGAATCTGTTGAAGTACTATATTCGCTGATTTCTAAAGTCATTTTATCCAACCCCCCCCCCTCCCACTTATCACCGTCTCTGTTCCAGTCCCCCATGACTAATAGTCCCCCATCCTTCATCTTCAGCTTCCGACGTCGGCATGTATACCTGAACTATCGTTGTCGGTGTTAGTTTGCTGTTAGTTCTGATAAGAACGACCCTGTCACTGAACTGTTCACAGTTACGTGTCTTTAATGAAGTGGTTTCCACTGCCGTATGCATCCTCAAACCGTTAATCATTGCTAATTCTTCCATCTTTAAGGGCAGTTTCCCACCCCTCGGACAAGAGAGTGCCCTGAAGCCCTGGCGGCTCCTCCGTCATCTTTGAGAAGGCCGTTGGCTAAAACAGGTGACTGCACGCGTGGTCTAGCGGCGCCGGCACGGTAGCTCAGCGTGCTCGGTCAATGGGTTATCTGCCCTCTGTAATAAAAAAAAAAAACTGAGTGAATGCATCAACGACGGCCGGCCGAAGTGGCCGTGCTGTTAAAGGCGCTGCAGTCTGGAACCGCAAGACCGCTACGGTCGCAGGTTCGAATCCTGCCTCGGGCATGGATGTTTGTGATGTCCTTAGGTTAATTAGGTTTAACTAGTTCTAAGTTCTAGGGGACTAATGACCTCAGAAGTTGAGTCCCATAGTGCTCAGAGCCATTTGAACCATTTTTTTGCATCAACGACGAACTGGAACGGGTGTCTAGCGACGTCTGCCAAGAGCAGATGCGACGAACGAAAACGAACAAAATGAGATTAAAAAAAGTGGTAGAGTCTTTAATTAGTAAAGAAAACGTTCATGGTTTCGGGTTCGATTCCCGCCACTGCTTAAATTTTGAATAATAGTGAGCGTTAGCGGTCGAAAACACGTCGTTACAGTATCGATAAAATGCACCTTTGTTACTTCATTCCTTAGACGGAGTCTTGAATGTGTTATATTAACTGATACCACTTCCTTCTAGCATCATCACCATATCTTAAGAAAACGTAAAGGTGCCATGAATTTGTTTATATTTGGACACAGTGGTGTAACAGAAATCAACAGGATTCTCTACAGCCCCAGTGTATGCAGGTGAGAATATGCAATAACGATACGATATCTATTAAGGTATTAAATTCAGAGTTAAACCTTTCATTTAAATATGTTATAATGATAATTTTGCAACTAAATATGTTTTCAGTTTGTTTCACGACACGAGGAAGTTTGCAGCAACAAGTTGCCTGCAGCATCTTCGTCGTTCCCACCAGAGATAAGCCGTCCGCTGCCATATGCTAGCGTTGGTCAGCATGTCAGATCCTGTCAGCGACTATTGCCCACCTCTGCCACAGTTGAATTACCTAATGAAACTGTTTCAATTGATGAAAAGTCAATGTCATTCTATCCGTTTCAGTAATATGTGATGATACTATGATTCAGTATGCTCACTGACACAATACTGTAAAGACCTGTGGTGTAATTACTGACGATGTAACAAAGTCCATAAGAAGTAAATATTACTTGTTTGAGGTATCAGTCAGCAAGCCTACACTCATTTTTTATTTTACAAGAGCCAACAGAAAGTCATTTTACATCCTTTGATTGATGATTACTGCTGAGAACTGAAAATACACTGAAGAGTCAGAAGAACTGCTACACCTGCCTAATATCGTGTAGGGGCTCACGAGCACGCAGAAGTGCCGCAAAACGACGTGGCATGGGCTCAAATAAAGTCTGCAGTAGAGGTAGAGGGTATTGATAACATGAATCCTGCAGGGCCGTCCATAAATCCGTAAGAGTATGAGTGGGTGGTGATCTCATCTGAACAGTACGTAGTAACACATCCCAGATATGTTCATTAATCAGGTTGCCTTCTATTTGGAAAGCGGTTGCACTCAGCGACTGTTATATTGACTTGTAAATTATAGATTGCAGCAATCAGTCGTCCTTTTTAAATTTTATTATGCAGATCTAGATTTCGGCTAGAAACTAGCCATTCTCAGTGCACTATTATTTTCGCTCAAAGTATGTAAGTCCCTATCGATTGGGCTTCATCCACAGTTCATTGAATAATAGATCTGCATAATAAAATTTTAAAAATGACGACTGATTGCTGCAATTTATAATTTATATTCATTAATGTTCATGTCCGGGGAGTTTGGTAGCCAGCGGAAGTGTTTGAAATCAGAAGAGTGTTCTTGGAGCCACTCTGTAGCAATTCTGGACGTGTGGGGTGTGGCGTTGCCTTGCTGGAGTTGACCAAGTGCGTCGGAATGCACAATGGACATGAATTGATGCAAGTGATCACACAGGATACTTACGTATGTGTCAGCTGTCACAGTCGAATCTAGACATATCAGTGATCCCTCATCAGTCCAACTGCACACGCCCAACACCATTACTGACTTGAACAGTCCCCTGCTGACATGCAAGGTCCATGGGTTCATGAGGTTGTCTCCAAGCCAATACACATCCCACCACTCGATACAATTAGGAACGAGACTTGACCGACAGGGCAATATGTTTCCAGCTATCAACAGTCTCATATCGGTGTTGACAGGCCCAAGCAAGTCATAAGACCTTGTGTTGGCCCTCATCAATGGTACACCAGTGGGTCTTCAGCTCTGAAAGCCCATATCAATGCTATTTCGTTGAATGGTTCAGGCAATGACACTAGTTGATGGACCAGCATTGAAATCTGCACCAATTTGCGGAAGGGTTGCACTTCTGTCATACTGAACGATTCTCTTCAGTTGTCATTGCCCCTGTTCTTGCAAGATCTTTTTCCAGCTGCAGCAATGTCAGAGATTTGATGTTTTACCAGATTCCTGATATTCACAGCACACTGGTGAAGTGGTTTTGTGGGAAAATCCTCACTTCACGGTTGCCTCAGACATGCTGTGTCCCATCACTCGTGCGCCGACTGTAGTACCACATTCAAACTCACATAAATCTTGATAGCCTTCCAGAGTGAATGTGGGTAGTGTGTATGTCTGGGATCTCCTCTCAACCCCCTAGATCGATTTCAGCCATATTTGACACAGAAAAAGCAGGCCTCATGAGTATCAGCACCGTGGGTTTAATAGCCTCCTGTCTCAATAGGTGCTGAGATACGGTAAAAAGGTGTTTTCCAGTCCCTGGCGTATAGGTTGCCCTGTACGACTGACATATTGTGTGGAAACAGTATCGACCTTTGCCAGGATTAGCTGACTAAGAGGCCTTGCGTCCTGGTCGTTGCACCTGCGCACCATCTACGATGAAACTTTTCTTCCTGGTGATGGCAGCCAGGTGACGTCTATGAGGAGATGTCATGGCCTTGTGGTGGCAATCAGAAGCCGTCGGTGGTCTGGGGTGGTAGTCTAAACTATATTCCAGCCAGTAGTCAATAATTAGCATTTCCTAGTAAGTTCAATTAGTGCTGACAGCGAAAAGGTGTACTTTGTTACATGAAGTAATTAGGCAAAGTATTGTTTGATTTCCTATGGATTCTACTAATATATACATAGGGCATTGCTCACAGTTAAACTATACTAGTAATCACGTCGAAAGAAAAGTTTGAAAACGAGGACTCGCCTTTGGAGACCAAATTAATAACACAACAGATTATTAGTCTAAAAACTGAAGTTAATCAGAGAGTAGACTATTGACATATGGAGTTAAGTAGTAAATTTTAATCAACACATGGTAGATACAAAAACCGCCTTAACTAGCCTAGATACCCAGTTGATGAACATGCATTCTTGTATAGAAGAGCATATTCGCGAAGCTAGGGAAGAAGAAACTCAAATGAAACAAAATATCATAAATTTGAGGGAATAGGTAGTGAACATGCAAATCGTAGTGCTGGAAGAAATTGATAAAAATACTTTCATTATTCGACAAGACATTGTTGATCAAACTTTTCTAGCGCAAAGAAAGTGTTCTAATGCATTAAAAAGGTATCTGCCGAAGTATTAGGGAAGGTAGATCCCAGAACTGGGCATTTGCCGTTATAGCTGGAGGAGGGAAACCGAGAGACAAAAAAAACTGAAATCCCTGATATATGAGAACTGCAACACGGTTAAGTGTGCTGCGCGAGAACAATAATGAAGAGTGTTCATATTATGAGGAAAATCACATGACAGAAAAGCAGCATTGTTTGGAGGGCTAGAACGAACAGGGAACCACTTGCAGGAGGGTCTGCATATGGGTCTCAGAGTTCCCTGCGTCAAAACGTCCGCATTAGATCGAAGTGTCAACAAGGAAAGACGGGGAAAGAAACGGTGTTACCTTTTTCAAACGATGCGCTGGAGACACTGGACGCTGGAATAAGCAAATATTCTTCGCAGTGCCACCATCAAATTAATGAGACTATATATATTTAGTTTAGCTAATGATGGTCAAATGGCTAACCGTTTCCCAGATTTCGTGACCAATAGAGAGATATACTGTACAATATTTTCAAGAACATTTGAGGGAGGTCTTCGTTCTATTTTGTGCCATTTGAGGAAAATTTATTCTATGACAAGACATTTGGAGGCCGGAGTGCCAAAATGGGCAGTCCTTCAGAAACAAGAGTTTAAAAATGGTCAGACTTCTCGCCACTATTTGAAGATAAATACTGTTCAGAAGACGACCAATAGTAGCTTACAACTGAGTTACTCGATCCTGACCCTTATACTAGACGATAGGCATGGTTTAAGAAAAGTAGCATCTAAATATAAGAAAATTTATGGGTATATGCATTAGTAAGAATCAATTAGGATCCTAATTACTGTATGCCTGTTTATCTGAAGGGAAAGATGAATGGGGAAGTGTGGTCAAAGACAAACGCTACACTAGGCCACCTGGAATAGCAGGACAGTTTGATTGAGAGCAGGAAAACTGAGAGATTTAGGAATAACAAAGATGACTTAGTAAGGGAATCAGAAAGGAAGTAACGATAGAAATAGCAGATATTGTCACCTGAAGCACCATAATTTGGAAGTTTGGGCTAAGAAAATTTGTGGTATTGTTCAAAATCACGTAGGAAGCAAGGGAATCACTACATAGAGGAAAATGTACAACATTCTGCGCACGTTTTCATAGAAAATTCTTGAAACGGATGGTGTACCGAGCTGCGGGTCAACCTCCAGGACAGTCAACCTTGTATTATGATAGGCTTCTAATGGTTAATTTTGTAGGATATGTTGACAAAAGGAGTTTGCAGAGAAATTAACTGTTTGAAAACAAAACTAGTTGAATATGCTATAAATAGAAAATGATACTTCACTGAAAACGTTCGGGCTGATAGGCTGCCGGAGACATTTACAAAGGCGAATTGACGAATTATGAACAAGTGTCCCGATGTTGGAGATGAAATGTTATGGGAAAGTTACATGCGTCGATCATGGCCTATCGTCCCGAAAATCATAAGTCAGTACCGGCCGTGAAAGCCTACGTTGTATGAGAAAACGGGGAACTAGAGGTAATATTCCTATGACGTGGGTGAATATTATTTTAGATTTTGGAAGCGACTTAATGTCTGGTCATAATATAATGTTCTGGTCATGAATCCAAACACAAATAGTGGGGCTGTCCTAGATACCAGTCACGGGCGTCAAGGTTGGGCCAACTGCTGAACGTAAACGCAAGTGAGTCACATGGAATGCGTTTATTATCTTCACTTTAAACGGAGAACTAGTTACTCACTATTTTATAGTGGTACAAATTTGAATGTACCATTATGATTAGAGAATGACTGGTTTACTATACAGAAAGTTTATTTAAATCCTAATAATCTTTGCGTAAGAATGGGGACAAGGAAATCATTGTAGAATTTATCGAATCATAAATGGACGAAAAGGTTACATTAAACACACAAGTAAATTTCTACTTCTGTTGAGATTACTGTCGGAACAGGAATCTTGAGGGTATAGTGCTGATGTATGATAGTCAACACTGTTGAAATAGAAAAACGTGCTAAATGTAATGAAATTAGTTCATTAAATACGGTAAAAAGAAGTGAACTGAAGTTATTGCTAATAGAATTTATAGTAGTATTCTCGGATAATTCAGGAGTTATCAGAGAATACAAGCGTAAGTCAAAAATTAAGAGCAATAAGCCTTTCTTTAAATGTCCATGTGCTACACTCACAGTTAAAAGAAGCCGCAGTGAGACAAATAGCACAAAATTACTAAAAAAGGGATTACTGAAAGGTTACAGCGTCCGTTCAGTAACCCATTATTAGCTGTGAAGAGACCAGGCTACAGTGAACGTTTGGTTGTGGATGCCAGTGCATTAAATCAAATTATTTAAATGGAAACGGACCGATCTGTTCCCACGGAAAAAATTCTAATGAAGCTCTATGGAGCACAATACATTAATAACATGGAACTTGTGGCTGGATTCTGTCAGATCCCGCTGCATTCAGATTCCAAAAGGCACACAACTTTCATTTTCAAAGGCATTTCTTACCAGGTCAGGTTGCTGCCTTTTGGATTCAATATTTCACTAGCTGTTTTAGTAAAAGGCATTAAATTTAGCTTTAGAGGGTAGCTGTCTAAGAAATTAATACTTTATATGGATTATGTATAGTTATGACAAGAACATAGGACGAACACATTGCTGTAATAAAGAATTGTTTATGAAACTATTGGAGAAAGGAATTACATTTAGGCTATGAAAATCATTTCCCAGGGGTATTATAGGCAGCATTTAACATGATAATAACTTGTCGTCTCTTTCTCTATGAATAAATGATGAATGCAGCTAGCCGCTAACTTTGTGTAATGTCTTGTCTGTATAGACGTGTATCTGTTGCCTTTAAGACCCTTTCACCTTCACACATAAATCTATACAGTAATGTAAGGGCCTCCCGTGTCTTGGCTGATCCGTGATAAGACAGACGAAAAGTTATACTAATGGAGGATTATTAATATTATCTCTATTTTCATTCGCTCTCTCTCTTTCTCTCCTTTATCTATGTACAGGTTTTATTACAATATTTCATTACGTGAAATCAGCCAAATAGGATCTTTGGTGGAGTCCTTCGTCTTGGTAATCAGCGGCTGGCTTGCTGTAAGAGATCTTTACATTTATTATTACTGTTAAACACTGTATTCAGTCGGGAGAATCAATCGTGTGGACAATTTGTTCCTTTTACGAAAGATTGCGAATTCCAGATGTGTACGAAGCCTTTTTGGACGATTTAACACAGACTCAGTGATTGCAGGCTCTCTTCGACACAGCTGAAACTTCCCCACCAATTACAGGGCCAACGTGATCATCAAATGGTTCAGAAAAAAACTCATTCGTTCATTCACTCCGGAACAAAAAGTCACAAACCCTATTTATGAAGGAAATTGTGTATTAGATCCATCTCCATTACATGTCCAGATCTCCGGTGATTCCACGTCTTAATTATTTTCCGTTTACACTCTCTTTCTAATCAAACAAACCGCTAGTGGCACAAAAGTTAATTCGCTCGATTTAGCGAGAAGAAAATCAGAATATGTAATTCTCAGAAATACGTCAATCCCTCAATCCCTACTCCAGAAGCTGTCCTAGTTACCACTCTAACAACCATGGAGAATGCATATATGTATCTCTGTTATTTCAAAGAATAAACGCGCTAGAAAATACTTTCGCGTCGTCTAGCTGTCGCCGCATATTTTACGAGAAAATCAGATCAGATGCTTTTCCAAAGTGAATGAATGTGGATAGTTTGATTGACAACGATTAATTGGTGCGTGGTAGAGGGTATTTTCTGTGGGGACATTACAAGCAGATGTGTTAGCCCAGACCCATCTCTGGTAGAAGCTATTTCTCAGTGTCCTATTCCAAAGAACAGCAAAAAGTTGAACTCCTTTTAGGGACTGTTGGTTTTTCTAGACGGTTTCTACCAGGAACTCAGTTGTCCAACCCTAAATAGCTAGGCCTACTTAAATAGAAATCAGTATGACATCCTAATGTGAAACAAGTGTTCAAAATCTCGATATATGCCTCAGATAACTAACTAACGAAGAGGGATTACACCACCCAGTTGCCTTTGCGAGTGGAGTTTTAAACAAACACGAAATAAATTACTCTGCCACTGAAAAGAAGGCACTTACTGTAGGTTGAGGGTTCAAACATTCTGTTGTCTGTTAACATGGAGAAAACTTATGCTACACACAAATCATGAAGTAACTTTTCTGATGAACTGTCGCTTGTTGCATCATAGACTGAAGCGATGGGAACCTTGTCTTTAAGAATTCGATAGGCATATAGGGAGAGCAAAAGGTTCAATCTGAGGCCTTGCCTTAGCTTTATGAAGGGATGGCGATATTAAAACTATTGATGGGCTGGAAACGGAACATCGAGTCCAATTTTTAAGTAATGTAGAGTGTGGTAGAAAATGGGGGCAACTTGCTGAATCAATAAATTCTGAACAGATACGCGATACACAATAGGAATGACAAGACACCCATACTGTGAAGAAATAGAAATCAAAGGTAATAATATCCCTCAACAGTGGTTAATCTAACGGCAACTTTACTGGAAGGCATCTAAGTGGATGAAAGCCCTAGATAATCACATACCCTTGTAACGCTTATATCGATTAGAAGTAGGTTAATATTATGTAACTGTGTATCTGCAACTATGGAGTGTGTCTTCTTTGTTATTTAAAGTCCTTGATTTGTGACAGGAAAATTAGTTTCGAATGTATATATGAATAAAGCAAAATGATTTGTTAAATGATAAATTATTATAATATGTGTATGTTCATAAAAAGAACATGTTTATTGAACGCTGGTTCACGCTTAGGGCACTTTCTTTGATTTATGGAAGTCCCTCTGCAACGGAAGAGGCATGGCGCGATATAAAAGGTAGTTTTGGCGGTCGAACTGAGCGGCTCCTTGGTGTGAACGTTACACAGTATGTGGCTAGCCGCAGCACGGTAAGCTTCGACTGTGCTAAGAGAGGCAATTACAAGCTGCTTTACAATGGATTTTACCTCGGATGTGGATCTGGCTATTATTTGGTATTCTCGGCAAAAAGGAATGGCTCTAATATGGTGAAAATCCGACTCCAAGAAGAGATTTTATAGACCATTCAAACATCAAGAGCTGTGAGAACAGTTGGCCGCCATGTCACTTGCCACCAGTTTTCGCCACTGCTTCACTAACTTCATACATTCAATAACATGTATGGGCATGGACCAGTTAATTTGTGTGTGGTTTGAATAGCAGTCACGAAAACAAATTTGCGTCCAGAACAATATTTTATATCCTGATCACGAACCTATGCAGGGTCCTCACCTAAGCCTCACTAATACCGAGTATCCTGATTTAAATGAACAGTTCTTGCTTTGAAGTATTTTAAAGTGATTTTTTGCCTAACGTAAAAGGAGTAGTAAAAGTTAAAGTTAAAACCACAAGAGCGAAGTTAGATAGGATTTTGCTAAACGATCCTTAGTTTATTACAAAGTACTCGTAGGAACACAGTGCAAGATTGCGTAAACATTATTGACTAAAATACCTGCTTCACAGGTGATAAAACGGCAAATAAGTTAATCCCGATTTCAAGAATAGTTCCATTTTTGAAGTTAATTAAGCACAGTGTTCTGCTTTATTGTCTTACAAAGTAATTTATGAACTACTCCAAGTGAGGGGAATGATTATTTTTTTGAATTAGTCCCTTTTTCACTATAATAATCAGAGAGAGTTGACTACTATACTAGTTTATTGGACCCCATCATATTCTGCACTTATTAGGAAAAAATTGAACTGTTACTGTTGCTAAGGAAAACTGATGTATGCAGAGGAACTTAAACAGTGTATTTATGAGGTTACCCATCTTTATTAATTTTTATGTCAGTTAAGATAAAAGCCCCTCATGTCCATATTTAGTTCTGCGCTTCATGCAGTAACATTTCAGTATTTGATTAAGTAATGCTCTTGAGTGTAGCTAACATTGGTATGAGATTGGTGCAAAATTACTTCTTATAATTTAGTTATGTGTGCGTTATTGGTAAATGCTGCTACAAACAGTTCAGAGTGCACTGTGTCAGTTTGTATCCTGTTTGCTATTCAAAGGGAAATCCCAAAGAAAGTAACTTCAATAACCAATATTAAGTTTTCTTAAACGTATATTTCCATATTAATGTGCCTAATTGGGCTAGCGACAGTTCATTTTTTTTCTCATTCAGTTATAATTTTATCACTTTCATTAACTCCCAAGATTAAAGTCAGTTTGGGTTTCTTCTGTTAATTTCACTAAATTCAAGATTATAGTCCGATACCTTGGTCCATTAGACACAAGTGCAGTCAATCTTACAAATCCTCCTAGAAGGTAACATTAGTTTGTTTCATGGCAAGTTAGTGTTATACCCAGATTAGTAACTGATAAACTATTAACTTACGTACATGAAGGATGCAGGTATTATGGAGTAAGGGAATGTGTCAAGAACATTATGACGTACTATTGTCTTTAGAGTAGGCCTGTAACATGAATAATGAAACCAATACTTAGGATCTGCCAAACTTGTCAAAACATGAAAGATAGGTAACTTACTGTTAGATATATATTGTATCCAATTAGTCCGAAAAGTATAAGGGGTATAGTTGTCTGGACCTTTTATTTGTTCCATACCCCTTAGAATAGGTGTCGCCCACGTTTTTATTGCTTTGGCACGTTGGTACAAACATTTGAAACTCTGTACATTGAATCTATTCACTACTCAAGGTGTAATTCACCGTCTCACTCGCCACTATTGTTTTAACTGGAGATTACCAACGGAACTGCTGTCGGATAATGACACCACAGTTCTAAGTAATCAGTATAAACAGTTGTTACTATAGTATGAAATTAACCATCCTTTAAGATACAACTATAAATCGCCCCACTCCTCCCCAGGGAAATCGTGCAGGTCGGCTCATGAAAAAATTTCGGCTCTATGTAGAACGAACTGTTCGACTAAGAATTTTTTGTGGGACAGACTAATTCCTGAGTATGAAAAAATATTAAATGAGCTTGGAAGACTAAACTATAGGATTAACCAAAGTCAGCCAAACTGAGCATAACAGTCACACAATATTATCGGTATCCATGGGAGACATATTTAAGAATAAATATAAATATTAAATGCTACTAAGCAATGGTTTTCATAGAAAGGCAGAAGGCAATGCACGAGGGACAAATGTCTCGTTTAATGGGTTACGTGGACCACAAGTCACGGTCCCTTCTCACACGGAAGGCTGAGACATTAATGAAAAGTGGCCGAGCGGTTCTAGACGCTTCAGTCTGGAAGCGCGCGACCTCTACGGTCGCAGGTTCGAATCCTGCCTCGGGCATGGATGTGTGTGACGTCCTCAGGTTCGTTAGGTTTAAGTAGTTCTAAGTTCTAGGGGACTGATGGTTTAAGATGTTAAGTGCCATAGTGCTCAGAGCCATTTGAACCATTACTGAAAAATAAATAAACAATAATTTATTGCGTTACAATTCTTTTGAGCACAATGGAGATGTCACGGAAATTTTATAACCTGACTTTTGTACCATACTGTGTATATCCCAGGGGTGTACTATATGTTGTCACCTGCCATCCTTGTAAGCAGTTGATTAATATAATATGAAGAAAGACTCTGCAATGACTTGAATGAATGCGCAGTTGGATGACGTAAAACCTATACACTGGGTTAGACTTGTAGATCGAATCCCTCTACAACATTGCACAATTTAACTCATACTGGCAAGTACTGCATTTAACTGCCTTCGTGTTTCGATTTATTGAGACCATGAAGAACGGTATTAGAAACACTGGTAGTATGAGTTCTCTGGGAGTACAGAACGCCCTACATACTACATCAGAAGAGCTGAAGAGGAGCTATTCACTGTCGCACTCTCTGCATTGCATAAGGGAAAAATATTACCCAAAGGACCAAAGGTTGCTCGACGCAATCCATTCCTTCCTTATGGTGTGATTCGGCTCAGTAGTTTGTGTACAATGCACTGCGTTATCCAGCTCGCAGAAGTAGCGAACTATGCTGGACGGACGTCTTCATTTCACGGAGCTTTTCATCAAATACACACATGTAAAACTTCATCATCTTGGTGGACACATTGTGATAGGACAACTGATAGACGAATTTTGGATTTTGCGCGTGCAACTAGCTATTGGAAGACTTCTTCACACTTGTTTGTCAAGTAAGGTAACACACAGTAGTCGTTATGAGCAAATGGAGACTCCACTACCGTGTTTAAACGACAAGGCCATTCTTAGCAACAGGCACTGATTTCGCTGGACCACTGTATGCTGAAAATGAATGCCAAATGAAGAAGTCCTATACGGTTCTGTTCATGTTCGCTACAACACGGGTGATATACATTGAACTTGTCATCGATATTCCACCAGCAGACTGCTGATAGTCATGTAATGGTTTGCAAGACGTAGAACCTTACCACTCACTCTTGAGTCAGAAAATGCTACAACATTCCATGCAGCCAGCACAGAACTATCTGAGCTTTCCGAAA
The DNA here is from genome assembly GCF_021461395.2 of Schistocerca americana. Classification (NCBI taxonomy): domain Eukaryota; kingdom Metazoa; phylum Arthropoda; class Insecta; order Orthoptera; family Acrididae; genus Schistocerca; species Schistocerca americana. The sequence continues at coordinate 388,365,512 of NC_060125.1, forward strand.
CTGTCCAGTGTACTGGCATATAGTACTACTATACCCACCATGAAATCTCCTGGAAGTACGTGGCATCATGGGCAGCTTGGTTCGGAGGTTGACCGGAGTGCATGAAAGCCCCATCAAGCGTTGGTTGAAGAAGGTTCTTGGTTGCTCTCAGGTGGATGAAGCAAGTCGCAACAGCATTGATACATCTTACTTTTTACATGGTGGCAAATTGGCTACTATTCCATGGAGGATACTGAGACGTGGTACTTGTGGAAGAGAGCAGTGGTGGAAAAGGTGAAGCATGGCAGAGACGACAAAATAAGATCTTCCGACCAGTTCATTTCATCATCCGTCTTGAGACAGACCAAAGTAGGGTAGGGGAGATATTGGGAATTGAGAGACTCATGTGCCTTTGAATTACTCGTAGTAGTAACTCTCTCCCTTCACCCTCCCCCCCTTCTCTCTCTCTGTCTCCCCCCCCCCCCTCTCTCTATCTCTCTCTCTCTCTCTCTCTCTCTGTGTGTGTGTGTGTGTGTGTGTGTGTGTGTATGTGTAATCAGGTGTAGAAGTATGAAACCGGATTTTCCTTACAGATTTTGCTAGCCGTCAGTGTAGGACCCGCGAGACTGCGTCTGTAGTGCCAGCTGCTTCCTGTAACGGTTGACGACGAATGTCAAGACGCAGTAACCTAAGTTCCAAACATCGGTATCCGTTTCAAACACGTAGATACGACAAAATCTGTGCCTACGAACTATGATTTGCGGACAGCGTTGGCTCTCTGTTATCATTTTAAGCAAATTGCTGCAGGATCGCATCGAATGCTTGTCGGAGCTTTCGGCGAACATGCTCTTGGCAAAAAAAAAGGAACAAGAAAAAAGTTTTTCGAGTGGTTCAAAACATTCAAAAGTGGTGATTTCGACGTGAAAAACGACGAGCGTGGGAAACCACCCAGAAAGTTCGAAGACAATGAATTGCAGGCCCTATTAGACGAAGATGCTACTCAAACTCAACAGGAGTTCGCGGAACAATTGATTGTGGCGCAGAAAGCGTTTCTCTTCGGTTGAAAGCTATGGGAAAGCTGCAGAAAGTGGGAAATAGGGTTCCGCATGAACTGAATGAATGATAGCAAGCAATTCGAAAGATCATTTGCGAATTGCTGCTCACCAGATACAAAAGAAAATCGTTTCCGCATCGAATAGGGACACTGATGAAAAATGGATATATTTTAAGAATCCTAACCACCGTGAATCATGGGTGAATCCAGGAAAACCATGGACATCCACTGCAAGAGCAAATCGCTTTGAAAAAGAAGACAATGCTCTGTGTTCTGTGGGATTAGAAGGGTGTCATCTATTATGGGATGCTAATACCTGATCGCTTCCAACAGCAAATGATCGATTTAAATCGAGCATTACGTGAAAAACGACTGGAATATGGAAAGAGGCAACACAAAGTCATATTACTCCATTATGACGCCCAATCACACACAGCAAAATAGGTCAGGGAAACGATCGAGGCGTTCAGTTGGGAAATATTAGGGCTTGCGGCTTATTCTATATGCTTTGCTCCTTCCGATTATCATCTATTTGCACCACTGGGAAACGCTGTCGTTGAACAACGCTTCAAATTGTATGAAAATATACGGAAATGGCTCGCTGACTAGTTCGATTCAGAAGAAGATCTGTTTTTTTGGCGTTGCATTCGTAGGTTACCGGAGAGGTGGGAGAAATGTATAAATAGGAATGGAGATTATTTTGAATAAGATATTGTTTATAAGTTTCAAACTGCAGAAGTGTAGTTATTACAATCAAATTCCGGTTTCATACTTCTACATCTGGTATATAGTGCACTTCCGTAAACCTAACACCCTCCCCCGGTAAGAGCGCTACAAAGTTGTTACGGGGTATTAATTATGTGAATATCATCAGCAGTTCTCATTGCAACAATTCAGTAGTGTAAAATAACTTCCAGCTAGCTTTTAAAGTGGCTACGACAATGCAATATCTGTAATATAATCTTTCTGGAAACTCTAATTCCGTACTTTTTAAAGTCTTTATGAAGATTCGTATAAAATATTGACGCCCAACAGGTAAAATAATGGTATTCCAATGATACTCAAAAGAGATATTCAGTAATAGCATCTCATAGGTTGTTGAGAATGTGGGAGAAAAGGCACGAACAGAGAGAATAAACTATTCCTAGACATTATAAAAAATCTGTGTTATGTATTAGCTAAGGGAATGTATACTTACAAGAGCTACCATAATAATATGGGAAGTAGTTATACTCATAACTGAAAATAAGTGGTAATGATGACCTGTAAGCAAACTTTTATTTGCCATTCGGTATAAGGATAAATAATGGTCCTATAGCTTAGCAAAAACTTGCATGAATATTACTCGAAGGCAGGCTCATCCAAGAATTGCGCCCGGCGGGCGCGCCCGCGCCCCGCGGGCACGAGACAGTGTAGTTACGCACCCCGTCCGCGACCGTGTGTCGCTAGTGTCGCCATAGGAGAGAGAGAGAGAGAGAGAGAGAGAGAGAGAGAGAGAGCTGCAGAGCGAGTGAGACCGCACAGCACTGCTCTGCGCTGAACTGCCCCGCGGTCAGATCTAACGTAAACAAAATATTCCATCTTAGAATTAATTTTATATAAGGGATATAGAGTCTCATTCTTACTGTCAGTAGTCACAAGTAAGTATTTTTTGTTATATTTAAGTATTTTTTGTTATACTTCGTGCTACAATTTTTTGTATCCCTTTTCAGAGTTTAGAAATCGGATCCTTAGTTTGCTGTTTTGTACGTAATAATTTTAACTGACCAAGTTTGAAAACTTATTAGAATAGAATTAAGGTTATAAAGCTCTTTAATTCTTACAGTTAACATTGTTAAAGAAGACAATTAACATTTTACACGTTTTTATTTCTCGAGGAAACGATTTTGTCTACGCTTGGTACAATATTCCGTGAGACTGTTAGCCTCAAAGAATTGGTCAAATTTTAATCGCCAAGGAATGAACGGTTCTGAGTTTTAGCAAGCTTTAAAAGAGAGAAAAAGCGCTTACAAATATACGTGGAACCAAAGATTGAGAGAACTTCGGCCGCGTGCTTCAGCAAAAGAGGATATTTCTCTCGTGGAAGACAGCTGTAAAAGTCATCCAAAGTTTTACACATAAGAAAGCAGTCCTTCAGGCGGAAATGGCACTGTAGGTCAATCAGCTCTAGTTGAAGCACTTATGAGACGTCCTCTGCCCGAAGGGAAAACGGGCGAACAAATATATCTATCGGCTGGCGTTCGGGCGGTCCGCACGGCCAGCTAAGCGACACGGCTCGCCCATTGCGGCAACATACGAATTCGCCCGGGGCGCTGGCCGCGGGCGATCGCGGGCGCTAGCGCCCCAGGGGCACAGTTTGGACGAGCCTGCTCTAAGGTAACGGTATATTAAAATATTGCTTTCACGTTTTCAATTCCACACGTAACAATCTGTGCCCAACTATTCCGAAGTCCAATGACATAAAGTAATCTAGTAATAGTATTGTTATCTGCAATACTGGGCTAGCGGGAGGTGGATGTAGTGTAACAGATATTAGCAGCACTTACAAATGGCTCTGAGCACTATGGGACTCAACTGCTGAGGTCATTAGTCCCCTAGAACTTAGAACTAGTTAAACCTAACTAACCTAAGGACATCACAAACATCCATGCCCGAGGCAGGATTCGAACCTGCGACCGTAGCGGTCTTGCGGTTCCAGACTGCAGCGCCTTTAACCGCACGGCCACTTCGGCCGGCAGCAGCACTTACACCACGATTCATACCACTTGAGTTTATGTTGGTGAGAAGTAGAATAGTATCACGATGTCTGATAAGTTATTGGATTCAGAATTTAGCTTCTTATTGAAATACTGTTGTCATGATAATTTAGTTGCATGTCGTGAGGAAGAGTTCAACAATATATCATTACAGAATCTTCATCGCTGCTGCCAGAGATGATACGCCGACTTCTAGCAGAACTAAGCGACACTAAGAAGATCTCGCCTGCCACTGTTGACGATCTCTGCCTCACTTCAGTTATCAAATGGTTCAAATGGCTCTGAGCACTATGGGACTTAACTTCTGAGGTCATAAGTCCCCTAGAACTTAGAACTACTTAAACCTAACTAACCTAAGCACATCACACACATCCATGCCCGAGGCAGGATTCGAACCTGTGACAGTAGCGGTCACGCGGTTCCAGACTGTAGCGCCTATAACCGCACGGCCACTCCGGCCGGCCACTTCAGTTATCAAATAGAAATATGGTAACTGATGAAAAATGAATGTCGTCGTGTTAATTACTTGACATGTAATGGTGTTATGATTCAGTATGCTCATTGATATATTACTGTAAAGATCCGTGGTGTAATTAGCTACGATTTAAAAGAGTTCCCAAGAAGTAAAAATTATTTGTTCGAGTTATCATTCGAGAAGCATAAGGAGATTAGTTATTTTACAAGAACCAACTGAAACTCATTTTACCCATGTTGGTTCGTGATTATTGGACAGAAGTGAAAAATATTTGACATTTATTATTTACACAAATACTATAGCTCGGCCACAGATTATGTACGGTGCCGTCTATTCCAAAGATGGGCTTTGTCACTGACAATTTTTTGACGAAATTAACATTTTTACAAAGACAGTTGAAAAGTATTTTTCTGAAGACAGTCTCTCTCGACATTCGGATTTGCTATTTCCTGCTCCTAAGACTTAATCAAATGGATTTCAAATTTATTTCTAGTTGAGAGCCAAAGCCTGGTCATAGATACTTGAACGCGGTCAGGAATAGCTAAAAGCCTATTTTTAGTCAAGTGCATGGCTGATTAACTGAAAGCTGTCCTTCTGCTGTACTACTTACATCGGGACCTAGGCTGTATGGGCGCAACCGGCATATCAGTTTTCATTAAATAAACATATCGTTTGTTTAGTTCTAATATAAACTAAATGTTCTGTTGTTTTCATTCTTATAGCTATTTCTAGTGAATTATTTTCATAGTAAATGAACATTTCTGTAATGGCTGTCTGGAAGTTTCTTCCAGGATTAGAAATCACAGTCTCCTCCTTGTGTTTGTCGGCATTCACGTACATGTAACTGATCAGAAATTTTAAAATTGTCTATTATTTTTCTATGCTTATGGCATACCTTTGGAAATGGAGATATTTTAATGTGTGAGTTTGCATTAGTATGTCTACCTGTACCACCTTGTGACATCGTTTTTATTCTCATTGTTATTGCGATGTTTCCTTTTTGTGTGTCTGGGGCTTGCTCTTTGAGAATAGAATGTGAGCTGCTGAAATGCCTAAAAGAATGTATTTCCGCGGCTACTGCTACCTTCATAGGCAGTTCTGTCGTTGATCACATTAAAATTCTGCTGTATATTCCCGAAAGTCTGATCTAGCGCAGCTTTAATTTGGACAGAGGTCTGTAAAACTTCACTTACACTTTTTTCGATTTTTCTCTGATTTTTTTTCTACTTCTTTACCGTATACCTTTCTTTCTACTGACGATAAGATCACTCTCTTTTTGGTGACTTTTATTATTTCTGATTTTGTCTATGTAAATTACTTACAAGGGAATCGCTCATACTTGTCATCACTGATTTTGTCCTAATTTATTTGACCAGAAATGAAAGTGACACAATGGGGAGCTCCAGATGGCCAAACGTTGGGAGAAAATAGCATTTTTGGTTCGTGTAGAACAAGAGACAAGGGGACAGAGCAATTTATGGCAGTATTGTATCCAGCCAGCAGTTGGCGCAGCGGAAAGGTACTGAGTGGTAATACAAGTATCCTGGGATCGAGTCTCTACATCGATACTCTTACTTTTTTTACTTTCAGTTATTCGTTACTTACATTGTAAATAAACCAAAGTTATCCACAGTTAATTTAATTTATTAATATTTTAATGAAAAGCAAGAAAAGAAAAGGTCTACGAAATTCTGGGATAACAAATATATTTTCAGGAAAGAACTGTGAAGCGTACACATAAACTTCGTATATAGAACTAGGTATTTTTCTTGTTTTAGAATTGAAGTTTTTACACTTTCTGAGACAATATTCATCGTAAGAACAGGGAAGCGATAGTTTTCTTGGCATCTTGCACATATTAAATTCAACAATTTTATATTTACATGGGCATTTGAAAGCTTCAACAGAAAAATAAATTTGGTTTAAATTTGTGAAAGGTTCTGTCTCATCACAGAGTGTGGCAGCAAATCACGCGCAACACATTGTTTCACCAAATATTGGCAGTGACATGTATGCTGAAGCAGTCTTCTCCGGTTCTGATTCCTTTTTGTCTCTCGATGAAACAGGGTCAATTTTGAAGCATTTTGATACAGGTCTTTACATGACGAGAAAAGTAGACATCGCAGAGGAGCGCTAACGAGTAACGAGTGTACATTCTTTCCCCCCGTGTGGGGGGGGGGGGGGATCACTTGAATACGAAGATGGGAAACCTCCTTCATCTTGATAAATCTTGTCGCATAATTGTGACTTTTTATATTTACATGGGCATTTGAAAGCTTCAACAGAAAAATAAATTTGGTTTAAATTTGTGAAAGGTTCTGTCTCATCACAGAGTGTGGCAGCAAATCACGCGCAACACATTGTTTCACCAAATATTGGCAGTGACATGTATGCTGAAGCAGTCTTCTCCGGTTCTGATTCCTTTTTGTCTCTCGGTGAAACAGGGTCAATTTTGAAGCATTTTGATACAGGTCTTTACATGACGAGAAAAGTAGACATCGCAGAGGAGCGCTAACGAGTAACGAGTGTACATTCTTTCCCCCCGTGTGGGGGGGGGGGGATCACTTGAATACGAAGATGGGAAACCTCCTTCATCTTGATAAATCTTGTCGCATAATTGTGACTTTTTTTCCCGTCTCCACTAGTAAATTAACAGAAGGAATTTGTCGTCCTGAACGTAAGGCTTCATTAAATCGTCAAAAAATTTTGTATTAGGTTGTTGTTAGTTTCTTACATTTTGATAATGTAATGACGAATTCCTATATTTTGCCCATCGACCAAAATTTCTTTGCTTTTCTTTTTCACACCTTTTATGAAAATATTAATATGTACAAAACACTTAGCGTTATTTCGTTTAATTTTTAGTGAAAGTAACGTAAACACTGGAAATAAAGAAAAGTTTCCAAAGAGGGATCCCACGATCCTCAGATTACCGTTCTCTGCTTGTTCCGTTTCTGCCTGGAAACTACGCCAATACAAATGGCTCATGCATCGCCCGACCCGCATCAAAAAAGATTTTTTTTTTCTGAATACTTTAGCATCTGGAGCTCTCACGTCACTTTCATTTGTAGCCAAGCCCTGCACGTACCGTAAATTTGGACGAAATCGGTGAGGAAGAGCCGCGCGGGATTAGCCGAGCGGTCTGGGGCGCTGCAGTCATAGACTGTGCGGCTGGTCCCGGCGGAGTTTCGAGTTCTCCCTCGGGCATGGGTGTGTGTGTTTGTCCTTAGGATAATTTAGGTTAAATAGTGTGTAAGCTTAGGGGCTGATGACCTTTTCAGTTAAGTCCCATAAGATTTCACACATATTTGAACATTTTTTGGTGAGGACGAGTAGGAGCCAAGATGTCTGCCTGCCACAAGAAAGGCATGCCATTGTTTTTAAGGTGGGAGCTCTATTTGCGAAATTTCCAATAGTCAATTAATTATCGATATGCATCACGCTACTCCAACTTTGACGCTTTATCATATCTTCCAACAGACCCAGATAGTTACTTTGCCCGCTGTAAAGCATCACTTAATTCTCAGAAAGACCAATTATTACATCAAACCCCAGATGATCTTCCACTGACTTCAAGAAAATTTGTGGTAAGTTCCTACGGGACCAAACGGCTGAGGTCATCGGTCCCTAGGCTTAACACTACTTAATCTGATTTACACCAACTTATGCTAAGAACAACACACCCACCCATGCCCGATGGAGGACTCGAACCTCCGAGGGGGGGAGGGGGGGGGGGGGGGGAGCCACGCGAACCGTGTCAAGGCGAACTAGGCCCTGTGGCTACCCCGCGCGGCTGACTTCAAGAGATTCTGTGGCTGTCACTATCAGGTACTCATTGTTCAAAAAATGCCAGAGCTCATCCTATGAACAATCACCAGACTTCTGACTGATTTTATGCCCGCTGTGAATTCCTCTCCTGCGCCAACCTCTTCTTCTCGGAGTAGCACTTGTACCCTACGTCTTGAATTACTAGCTGGATGTATTCCAGTCTCTGTCTTTCCTTACAGTTTTTATCCTGTACAGTTCCCTCTAGTACTATTATGGTTAACCCCTGGTGCCTTAACACACCGTGCACGGCTCGTCTTCATCCCATTAAATGTTTGCCATCTGCTATTACGGTAGTGCCGCCTCGTTTTCTTATTCCATTTAGTGGCGCCACTAACTTCATGCCTTACTTGCCCACGAGCGGCAGCAGCAGCGCGTATCGATAACTGCACTGTCTTACCATTTCTGGAAAGACCGATAGTATATCCGGGTCGTCGTGTGTCTGGCAGTCAGTTGTAGAAGGATCAGCAGTGCAGTCGGGGACGGAGCCCAATTGAGGCCAGCACAGCCAGTACCAGCAGGGACGATTGTTGGTTGATCATTCGGTCTGTCGTCTCATCGACGACGTGTATTTGGGTCGGTTCCTTCCTGTGCAGAGATGTCGGTTGTGTTCGCTCTGTATGGTTGTGTCCGAGCCAGTGTGCCCGGATCGTCGTGTTTCCCAGTTGCGGACGGACATCGGGTTGAGTCGGGTTGGAGCTGCAGTGAGCTCCGGATAGTCAAGACTTGCCCGACTGTTGCTGACACACATGGTTTGAGTGACAACGACCTTGGTTGGTTGTTGGTTGGTCGTCTGGTGAGACAACGTGTGTTTCGTCACCGACCGTCTTTCGGTTTTGTGTTTGTGTCCGCCTATGATTTGTTCTAGTTGTTCATCAGTAGTTCGTTTTAAGAGTGTTCGAGTTTTTGTGGAACTGTTTCGTCGAACGCTGTGTACCCTGTGTCAGTTCGACTGATCAGTGCTTTAAATGCTGTAATGCTGTCTGCGTACTGCAGTAGCCAGTTGGTCGGTTGCGACAGAGCAGTGAGTGAATGTTTTCTTACTGTGTTGATGCTGTCCGCCTCGGCGTGTAGTTTCACAGCCGTTGCGGTGTTCATGTATGTCAGCAGTTATTGTGCCTTGGCTTATTAACGCACCAATATTTGAAGACGAGTGTTGCTGGTTTTTTCGCCTCCCTGGCATCGGCTGTCTGTCAGTTGGGTTGCCTTCCGATTAAGTGATTATTGGTCAGGCTGTCTGTCTCGCCTAAACGGACGACCCTTGAACTTCTGAGCGCCGTTCAGTGTTTGTAACATAGCAGCTTCTCTGTTCGAGTTTTAGTTATTTGTTTGATGTGTGACCTTCAGCCGAGTTTTAATATCTCTTAAATTAATGTTCTTGTCTTGCCCTTAAGGCATACGGTCGCGATGTTTTCGTATGGGGCCTTCAGCCGAATTTGCTTCAATTGTTTTAAGATTAGGCCTTGTGCCATTGGATTGAAACACTTCTTATTGCTTAATATGCGGCCTCCAGCCGAGTTCCATTAAAATTAAAGTTTTAAGACCTTCACCCTGTTTAGATTGAAGATTTAGAAAATATTTTTGGGTTACACCTCCAAAAGATCCTTTTCTCTCCATTTCCTACGTAGGCCTCGTATCTTGGATTTTGAGTGTGGCCTTCATACGATCTAAAGTTAATCAAAGGAGATCCGTTACAACTTTGAGTGTTTTGCATTCTTGTTTAATAATGTGTGTGGACAAATAAAGTTTGTATGTTGAGTGCAAACGGCAGCAACCTCATTTTGGCCCCTTCCCACAACCTGACCCGCTTTGGGTTGCTACCCCATGCACTTCAGTCTGGGAGATCATGGCAGAGCCTTTCCGCCAACAGGTGCTGCTGCTTCACTGGGCCACGGTAAGCATAAAGAACTGTGCATAGTGGCTGAACAACGACACAGATAATCACAATCAAAACTTGCTATAAAATCATGTACATTTCACCTTGATAGACAGTACACTTCTTCTTAACTAATATTTGGATGAGCTGGAGAGAATGGAGGATGGAAACTCGATAGAACACAAAGAGTTATTGGTGGATTAACGGTGAATAAGATTGTGCGTCACATTCCACAGAATTCACAGAAACTATTCTCCGTTTCATGAGCTACCGTGAACAGACTCTTGAAAATAGACAGTACGTGAACGTAGAGGTTTTTTATTTATTTGTAACCTATCTGAAAAACCCGAAATTGCACTGGTATTTATTGTGCTAGTTTTCTGTTAGAAACGAAAACAAAAAATGGTCTGAGTTTGTAGTGTAATAAAAAAAATTTCACTTCCAAGTATTCGTGAGAACACCTTTGAATTTTTTCACTAGACCCGGTGTGAGATAATCCCGGACAGTTTCTGTACACTTGGCGCTGCTGCTTCGCGTGTCTCCAACGAGATTTAGTAGACGTCTCTAAGGCAAAGCCTCTTCGCAGCTCTATAAGCGGCTATGGTTCCACCTACAGCCGTCTGCACACTGCAGCACAAAGCTTTCAAAAGCGCTGTCAGGTGTCAGGGATTTCCGTAAGCTGACTCGACCGTACGAGCATGTTCGTAGTAAATAACAAACGTATTAAAATTTCATGGCTGAAGCGGGATTTCGTCAGTATTCATAGCGTCATATCGCTCGAACTATGTCTAGTCCAACTAAATATTTGCGCAGGTACATTCAGCGGTGTATGTGAATACTGTCTGCGAAATATGTTGCGAAAAGAGTTAGTAGCAAACAAGCTCCAGTTTTTCATGCAGTTCGGTATTTATGACGCCATATATCCTGAACAATAATAGTGGGTCTTACTCCAACAAAGACTGTTGCTTACCAGTAAAGGATAAGTGCACCAAGTTTGATGGAAATCGTTCTAGTTGCTTAGGAGGATATGTGGACGTACGCACGGATATACACACAAACATACTTCCATTTTTATAATATGCATATGGGTTCGTCTGTATTACCCACAAGACACATAATGTTTTCAAGTAAATGTTGACGACGTCTCCCATTCGTTAACTAGAGAACAGCTTCATATAACAACGAAATGTTCCCTGCTGGATGTTCTATAATAAGAGTTCATAGGAGAATGTGACAAGCGGTTTGGTGTCGTGTCACTTATTTCCAGAAATTCGGTCTCTGACCATTTCACTGTTACTTTCAACCATCGAGTGCAACAGGTATCCAGACATATGCTCTGTGATTGTTTTACCGTTATATTTTATCACCGAGTGCTATAGGTTTCCCCTTTATTTATGGCGACCCTTAACAAACTTATCATTCTCATCTCATTTTCAAATTCCAGTGAAATTAATAAAAAGAAAATCAACTCCGCTGTACCGGTCCCAAGCCCGGGGCCTCATTATGCAAGTGATGAGGAAGGAGGAGGGGGAGGAGTAACAACCTCGTTTAAAAAACCAGAGTTCACCTGGCCCGGGTGATAGTACTCTGTCAGGGCCCCTTTGCTAGGGTTACAGCGAAGACCTCAACAGTAGTGAAGGCGGAGAGAACGAATCTCGGTACGGTGGAACTAGCGGAAGAGGCACATAATACAATAAATCCACCTTGCGTCTGACTTGTAACAAGCGGCACTGTGGTCGGCGTCTGTTCACCAGAGGTGCGGCCGTAAAACAAATTCTGGAACTAACCACTCCAGTCTTAACCACTGAGCTTTTCTGAGCTCAACCCTTTGATTCTAAGTACTATTATGGAGCGTTTTAGTAATTACAAAATTACCCCAGGTGGTAACAAATCCTCCGCCATCAGTGGCGCAACTAGTCTATCGGATTCTGGGGAGACTAGGCTGAAACGCTATATCCCAAACCAGAGGAAATCGAAGTCTTTTGACCGACTCATGCCCAAGGTCGAAACATTTTTTGGAACTATCAATATTAACTCTCTCTTGACACCAGGAAAACTCTATAAATTAGGAGACACACTAAAAGAACAAAATATCAAAATTTTAGCCCTGCAAGAAACAAGGTTGCCTGATGAGAATACCATGGATTTTGGAAACTACCGATTGTTTAAAAGTAAAACAGACAAAAGAATTCTTAAAAACACTCCGCATCTGGGTGTTGCACTCGCAATTTCGCAAGACATTCTTGGCTCCGTAATCGAAGTAAATCCAGTAAACAACAGACTAATGACAATTTCCATGAAATGTGCAAATAAAATGTACTGTTTAATTAACGCACACATGCCTATCAACCAGGAGAATAAAACAAATCCAGAAAAAGTAAATAAGTCATGGGAAGTGTTAGAGAATACAGTCTCCAAAATTCCTCAAAATTATGTAAAGATTTTAATGGGTGATTTTAATGCACAGTTAGGGAAAGAGAGAAAATTTAGAAAAACGGTCGGTGAATTCCCTGCACATAAATGGACCAATCAAAATGGAAAGAGGCTGGTAGAATTTTGCAGAAATTTCAATCTCAAAATTATGTCAAGTCATTTTAAGAAAAAACCTTCAAAACAAAAGACATGGCGATCACCTAACAAGGACATAGGTGAATTCCAAATTGACCATATTGCAATCTCGTATCCATGTCACAAAGAAATTTTAAATGTTCAAGTTCGTAAAGGCGCCAATATTGACTCAGACCATTATTTAACCCGTGTGAAACTAAAGTTAAACCCCAAAATTTCAACAAAAGGACACCATTAATCCCCAAATTTGACACCAGTAAAATCCAACCATCATTATTAGCAGACGAATTTGACAAAACAAGTGCACAAAATTGGGAACAACTCAAACACAAGATTATCAAAACAGCTCAAGATCAAATTCCTTTACGAAAACACAAGAAACATGGTTGGTGGAATGAAAACTGTGATCATGCAATCAAAGCCCGACAAGAGACATTTAAAGCGTGGAATAGCAACAAGACAGAAGACACATATGATACATTCCTGACAACTAGAAAAGACACTTCAAAACTAATTAGACAAACAAAAAGACAATATGAGAATAGTCAACTCTTAGAAATTGAAGAAGATTTTCAGAAATACAATACCAGAAATTTTTATAAAACCTTTAAAACCAAAATAAAGGGGTACCAACCCCAGAATCTTTGCTTCAAGAAGGAAAATGGACAGTTGGCTCTTAACAACCAAGAAAATTGCAAAGAACTTTCTAAATATTTTAAGAATCTTCTAAATTGCCCCGAGCCCACAGAAAGATTTCCACCAAAAATTCCCCAACAATGCAATCCAGTTTGACTTGCACCAAATGAAGAGGAAATCATTAAAGAAATTCATAGGTTGAAAAACAACAAAGCATCTGGTGAAGATGGAATTGTTGCAGAACTTTTAAAGGCAGCTGGTCCAAAAACCGTTAAAGAAATTACTTCAATCATGCAAAACATTTGGCAAACTGAAAAAATTCCTGATGAATGGAAAACCGCCTTGATTCACCCACTTCATAAGAAGGGAGACAAAACTGATGTTAATAATTACAGAGGAATTTCTCTTCTTCCAGTCACATACAAAATCCTCTCTCAATGTCTTCTGAACCGAGCACAACAACAACTTGTATGGAAAATTGGCGAATATCAAGCAGGTTTCAGGCCAAATAGATCTTGCCCAGAACAGATTTTAGTCCTCAAACTAATTCTCAGACATCAAAAAATTTACAATAAAAAACTAGTTTTTACCTTTGCAGATTTTAGAAAGGCTTATGACTCAGTGGATCGTGAATCTCTTTTCCAAATTGTGAAAGAACAAGGCCTGGATCCTAAAACCACGGCAATTATCAGAGACACGCTAACTGGTACAAAATCAAAAGTAAAGTTCAGAGGAGAAATTTCAGAATCCTTTGAAATAAAAACAGGCGTGAGGCAAGGTGATGGACTCTCTCCGTTGCTATTTAACTGCGTTCTAGAAAAAGTAATACAAGAGTGGCGCGAACGAAAATTGGAGTTCAAAATTGACCAACCAGTGAAATTAGGACGAACAAATATTCGAATAGACTGTTTGGCCTTTGCAGACGACTTGGTTATTCTAACGCAGGACATCCAAATTGCTCAGAAACAAATAGAAATTCTTAAAGAAACAGCAGAAAGAGTAGGTCTCCAAATCTCATTTGAAAAAACACAGTATATGACTAGCAACAAACTGGCACCCAAACTTTTGGAAACTAAGTATGGAAAAATCAAAAGAGTTTCGCAATTCAAATATTTAGGTGAAACAATCTCAGAGACTGGTCTAGAAAAAATTGGAAATGAAATTCGTTGTCAAAAGATGGAGACAGCTTTTAGACTTACAAAAGACATCTACAACAAAAAATGTCTCTCGAGGTACTCTAAATTGAGACATTACAACACGGTCATAAAACCAGAGTGCCTTTATGGGGCTGAAACGCTAATTTTAAACAGAAAAAAGGACATTCAAGAAATCCAAAAAAGAGAAAGAAAAGTAATCAGAAAAATTCTAGGTCCAAAATATACTGAAGAAGGAACATACAGGCTAAGAGCAAATAGTGAAATTCAACAATACACCAGCATATATTCGGATATGAAAAAACGCAGATTAAAATTTTATGGGCATATTAAAAGAATGGATGCTACCAGACTAACTAAACAAGTAGTGGAATTCTACGAAAATCGAAGTAAAGCTAAATTTGAGACAATAAAATGGATTGCTGCTATAAAAGAGGACATGAAAGAGGCAGATATAAAACAAGATGAAATTCAAGACAGAAAATTATTTAGGCAAAAAATTCATGACTGGGTAGTTGGTCAAGCTGCAAAACCAAAGAAAACTGGAACCACATGGTCTGATGAAAGGAAAAGAGCTCATTCCGAGAGAATGAAAACAATTTGGGCAGAGAGAAAGTCTAAAAGAAAATAACTGAATGCCCCGTGATTGTACTTCGCGTGGTACAGTAGGGCCCAAACGTGAATAATAATAATAAAAAGAAAATCAATGTCAGCATGTGTGAAAGCACAATCAGTTGAAGTAAACACGTGCTATTACTGCCTTTATGTCATGATTTTAAGCAATATGAATTCGAGAGATAATGAGCATGTAGGTGCGTCACTTCACACATCAAAATAAAATAAAAATACAGTTTATCACATTCTACTATCAATAACAGAAACTAACATTCATAACAGTTCTGTAGTATCTAACACAAGACAATCCTGACCTACATTTCCACGAGTTTCGGATTATACAGTATCTAGAATGACTGCACTAGCGTATCATCCATTCCACCTATGTCCGTATTTTCGCGCGCCTGGAGACGATTGCTGCATTTTAGTTTATATTTGGGATGACACTTCCGTAGATTCCTTGGAACCCTGCCTTATTCCAATGGCCTATGGCAAAAGCTGCAAGGGAGTGTGACAGTTCTTACACATAATCGTATGGATGTCCTAACGACAAAAATAGTGTGACAGATCTTGCTGTTTGGGCCTTTTCTGAGGTATCCTCAGGTTATAAGTCAACATCATCATCAAAAAGGAAGCTTTGAGCCGTTCACTGATTTCCAATGAGACGAATACGTCTTATGACTCTACGTCAGGCCAGTGGAAGTAATTTAACCCCCGAATTCTTCGGATGTTTTCCAGTTTTTCTCCTGAAATCATATTTTGCTTCGTCCCGCTTTTATTTGTAAAATGGGCTTCGGCTTCTTTTAAATCTGTGAAGAAGCTCTCCCTGTTTTCATATCTACGCGGCTGTAAAACCTCAAACTGTGCACGGAACGTGTGGCCGCTACCCTATCAGCCACAATTTCTTCTTCTTAGAAAATGCTTCAAATGGCTCCAAGCACTATGGGGCTTAACATCTGAGGTCATCAGACTCCTAGACTTAGAACTACTTAAACCTAACTAACCTGAGGACATCACTCACATCCATGCCGGAGGCAGGATTCGAACCTGCGACTGTAGCGGCTGCGCAGTTCCGGACTCAAGCGCCTAGAACCGCTCGGCTACAGCGGCCGGCTCTTCTTCTTAGAAACTCAATTAAGACTGCAGCTTTCGATAAACGAATATTCTGTTCGTACATCAGAAAACAATGCTTCAAATATTACACTCTTCCTACAGGTAATTTAGTTTCGTGACTGCTGAATCTATGAAGATAACTTTGCTACGTTTAACTGGTGCGTGTGTTATGCCCTCCATTTAGATTGACTGCCATGTGGTGTATCTCGACGTTTAACGATGTTCATCTAGGATAAAACCTTTCTCAGAACTGCATCTCGCTGTATATCAGCGTGAGATATTTTAACAATAAGCTGTTAGCCGTTGCAATGTCATTAGATAAGAAATCCGCTTCAGCCTGTGAACTCCCACGTCTATACCGAGTAAAAGCAAAGTTCATGGTTCTTCGTATGCTGATAACATTGAATCATTCTGAAGATAACATGTAAAGAATTAGATAGCGAAACAGTGTATTGTAGAAAGCACTGAAGAACGTTGTAGTTACTACTCAGAACATCACCCCGTTGCAAATACTTAGTTTCCCTCCTAAATTAGTGACCTTTATAAGATGGAGCTCTAAATACACTCCTGGAAATTGAAATAAGAACACCGTGAATTCATTGCCCCAGGAAGGGGAAACTTTATTGACACATTCCTTGGGTCAGATACATCACATGATCACACTGACAGAACCACAGGCACATAGACACAGGCAACAGAGCATGCACAATGTCGGCACTAGTACAGTGTATATCCACCTTTCGCAGCAATGCAGGCTGCTATTCTCCCATGGAGACGATCGTAGAGATGCTGGATGTAGTCCTGTGGAACGGCTTGCCATGCCATTTCCACCTGGCGCCTCAGTTGGACCAGCGTTCGTGCTGGACGTGCAGACCGCGTGAGACGACGCTTCATCCAGTCCCAAACATGCTCAATGGGGGACAGATCCGGAGATCTTGCTGGCCAGGGTAGTTGACTTACACCTTCTAGAGCACGTTGGGTGGCACGGGATAATTGCGGACGTGCATTGTCCTGTTGGAACAGCAAGTTCCCTTGCCGGTCTAGGAATGGTAGAACGATGGGTTCGATGACGGTTTGGATGTACCGTGCACTATTCAGTGTCCCCTCGACGATCACCAGTGAAGTACGGCCAGTGTAGGAGATCGCTCCCCACACCATGATGCCGGGTGTTGGCCCTGTGTGCCTCGGTCGTATGCAGTCCTGATTGTGGCGCTCACCTGCACGGCGCCAAACACGCATACGACCATCATTGGCACCAAGGCAGAAGCGACTCTGATCGCTGAAGACGACACGTCTCCATTCGTCCCTCTATTCACGCCTGTCGCGACACCACTGGAGGCGGGCTGCACGATGTTGGGGCGTGAGCGGAAGACGGCCTAACGGTGTGCGGGACCGTAGCCCAGCTTCATGGAGACGGTTGCGAATGGTCCTCGCTGATACCCCAGGAGCAACAGTGTCCCTAATTTGCTGGGAAGTGGCGGTGCGGTCCCCTACGGCACTGCGTAGGATCCTACGGTCTTGGCGTGCATCCGTGCGTCGCTGCGGTCCGGTCCCAGGTCGACGGGCACGTGCACCTTCCGCCGACCACTGGCGACAACATCGATGTACTGTGGAGACCTCACGCCCCACGTGTTGAGCAATTCGGCGGTACGTCCACCCGGCCTCCCGCATGCCCACTATACGCCCTCGCTCAAAGCCCGTCAACTGCACATACGGTTCACGTCCACGCTGTCGCGGCATGCTACCAGTGTTAAAGACTGCGATGGAGCTCCGTATGCCACGGCAAACTGGCTGACACTGACGGCGGCGGTGCACAAATGCTGCGCAGCTAGCGCCATTCGACGGCCAACACCGCGGTTCCTGGTGTGTCCGCTGTGCCGTGCGTGTGATCATTGCTTGTACAGCCCTCTCGCAGTGTCCGGAGCAAGTATGGTGGGTCTGACACACCGGTGTCAATGTGTTCTTTTTTCCATTTCCAGGAGTGTATGAAGTATCGTACGTTCACTGTATTGGCGACGCTTCTGTGCTAGTGATACTCCTGGCAATCGAAACTTTTCCGACACGCAAAATCTACACTGAGGTGACAAAAGTCATGGGATAGTAGTATGTACGTAATATACAGAAATGGGTAGTGCCGCATACGCAAGGTCAAAAAGACCTGCGTTAACACAGCTGTCATTCGACTCAGGCGATTCATGTGAAGAAGCTTCCGACGTGATTATGGCCGCACGACGCGAATTAACAGACTTTGAACGCCGAATGTTAGTTGGAGCTAGACACATGGCACATTCCATATCGGAAATCGTTAAGGAATTCAGTATTCTGAAATCCACAGCTTCAAAAGCGTGCCGAGTATAACAGATTTTAGGCATTACCTCTCACGGCGGACAACGCAGTGGCTCATGACCTTCACTTTACCACCGACAGCAGCGGCGTTTGCACTTTTCAGTGCTAACAGACAAGTAGCACTGCATGAAATAACCGCAGAAATCAATGTGCAACGTACGAAGAACGTATCCGTAAGGACATAGAGGCAAAATGTGGCATTAATTGGCTACCGAAGCAGACGTCCGACACGGGTGCCTTTGCTAACACCACGACATCGCCTGCAGCGTCTCTCCTGGGCTCGTAAACGTATTAATTCTACCCTAGACGAGTAGAAATACGTGGCCTGGTCAGATGAGTCCCGATTTCATTTGGTAAGAGCTGATGGTAAACTCAAGTGTGGCGCAAACCCCACGAAACCATGGATCGAAGTTATCAACAAGGCACTAAGCAACCTTTTGTTGGCTCCATAATGGTGTGGGATGTGTTTACATGGGACGGACTGTGTCTTCTGGTGCAATTCTCAAACAATGACGGAATTTTTATGGATGACAGTATGCCGTGTCACTGGGCCACAATTGTTTGCTATGGTTTGAAGAACATTCTGGATAATTCGAAGGAAGGAATGAAGGCAGATTGGATTTAGCGTCCCGAAGACATCGAGGTCATTAGAGAGGGGGCACGAGTTCGGTGTCAAGGACGGGGAAGGAAATCGGCCGTGCCCTTTCAAAGGAACGATCCCGCATTTGCCTGAAGCCATTTAGGAATATCACGGAAGACGTAATTGTGGGTGGTTGGAAGCAGTCGCCCACCCGAATGTGGACCACTGCGCCACCTCGATCGGTGGACAAATTCGTATGAATGGTTCGACCATCCGTCGAACATTTGTGGGACATGATTGAGAGGTCAGTTCGTGCACAAAATATAGCGTCAGCGTGGCTCAGTATTTCTGTAAGGGGCTTCCAAAGACTTGTTGAGTCCCTGCCACGTTGAGTTGCTGGTTTACGCCCAGCAAAAGGATGTCCGACACGATACTTCGTTGTATGAGACAGGGTTAACAGTTATTCACTGCAATTTTGCCTGGCTCATTATTTCCTGTACTTGATTCAGCTTTACACAAACTTAATTTTCAACTCCTGACAATGCCGAACTTCCAGGACACCATCTGACAATAGGAGAATTGTGGAACATTCCTTTGAGGTCACTAGGTAAATATCACAAGCCATGAGGTGTGACACGTAAGTATACGCAGTAATGAGAAGTGTTTCGTTGATGTGAATAAAAATTGTTCTACGGGTCAATGTGTGGCGCACTTGAGTGTTAGCGTTGGAATGGGCTGTTAGATAGCCCGTTTGGCGTTAAACTTCGCACAGTTGCGTAGTGTTCTGATATAACGGCGATAGTTCAGGTGTGTCAGTGCAAAAATTTGCAGACAGTGTGATATACATACAATCGAGCGATGCAGCTTGCATTAAGATAGTTAGTAGTAAGTATGAGAAACCATACTGCGACAGATGACAATACATTTCTCGCTTATCTAACGTTAGTTTATGATGTTAGTCTCATAGTCAATAAGCTGTTACTGTTGTGGTCGTCAGTCCGAAGGCTGGTTTCATGAACCTGTCCATGCTGGTCTATCCTGCGAAAGCCTCTTCATCCTCATTGCAATATATCGCACTCCCGCAAGAGCAGTGGCCCTAGTAAATAAAAATTAAAAAAAAAAAAATAGATTTTGTTACCGAAAACTACGTGTGAAGTGCCCTAGCGTGCACGAAAAGCGTCACATCTCTCTCTTGCAATCTGTCAACATCGGGGAAGAAGTGCCAACTTTGTTGTAAGCTACTTCATACTGTACCACGCCGAGAACAGTGACACTTCAGCGTTGCTATTGGCTGCTGTGCATGGGTCATTTATTCATGGAGAGAGGCAGATTATGAGGTGTGAAACTTTGCATGTATAAGGTTAAGTTGAGATTAATTGTTAATATCATCGACTATTACAATGCCAGTGTTTATACAGTGTCTGTACATCCCAATATCCTTCGTACATGCTTGCATGTGTGAAGGAACAGACACTGTTTTGACGAATACAGCTGTTGCAAATATTACAAAACTTCGTGCTTTGCGGCACACAAAAAAATGGACATTCCTATTATAAAGAAAGTTCATAATGAATTCCGTTTCTCGCTAAAAAGTATTTCTACACTATATAAACCCATTTAGGAGTCTATGTTTTCGTAAACTGTGTTCCTTAAATTGTGCCTAATTGATGTTCCTTATTAAGTTGTATTAATTTTCATACATTACAGTTTCACAAAAAATGGTTCAAATGGCTCTGAGCACTATGGGACTCAACATCTGAGGTCGTCAGTCCCCTAGAACTTAGAGCTACTTAAATCTAACTAACCTAAGGACATCACACACATCCATGCACGAGGCAGGATTCGAACCTGCGACCGTAGCGGTCGCGCGGTTCCAGACTGAAGCGCCTAGAACCGCTTGGTCACAGAGGCCGGCCAGTTTCACATTTTGTGTTTTTCTAATATAACGATTTCAAGATTTTATTTTTTATTGTAAATTGAATGCTAATCTTTCCTGATGGAGATTCGAATACCGTGTAATGTTGCAGTTATCACAAAAAAAAAAAAAAAAAATATTTGTAGTGGGAAAGGGGCAGAAGTATTAAAAGAAGGGTCAAAATCACAATTTTTTTTACAAAATCAAGAAAAGCGACACAACTCTAAGAACTGTTTCATAAGTACCTGATAAAACCTCACATACGACGAGAACAGCACTACATGACCATATTACAGTTGAATGGACTGCAAGGGAGTTTTCTTGGAAGATAACTTACTTGAAATTTAAAGGAAACTCACAACATTTCATTGTAAGTTTTATAGTATTCATTAACTCGCTTTATTAATTGTACTGTATTTTTGAATCGTGTCAGTGTTTTTGTCGCGGTGCGATAAAATTGTTTGCACTTGTTTGCAGTAGTCAAGCCTTGGTCTCTCCCTCTCTCCCCCACCCCCCCTCCCGCGCACCCTTCCCCAATCTCACATACATCACACATGCACCTTATTCCATTGTCAAATTATTGAAGAATGCTTGATGGTCAGTAAGCGGCAAGTTGTTTATTATAAGGATCAGTCAAGTGAAACACGAACACCCACCACAACGGGACCATGGAATAGATCTTTTCAAAATTAATAACCGCAACCGGTAAGAGGCTGAATCCGCTGGGAGACGAGGGGTTCAATTACTGTTTCGTAGAACGTGGTCGGCATCTGACGATTTCACAACCACACCCACTCTTGCATTTCTTCGTGCGATTAAATCCATTTTGCAAGTGTGTCTTTCTTCAGTTTGTCAAACATTTGAAAAGCACACGGTGAACGACCCGGGCCGTATGATCGTACCCTTCACCCGATTGGCAAGATGGGGGCGGGCGTTATCGTGCAACAGGATGACTTCCTCCGACTGCATTTCTGGGCATCTGGACTTCATGGCGAATCGCCGTTACTGCAAACTGTCTTCTTAGCGGTGGGCAGTGATTGTGTTACCGCGTTCGAGGAACACGACGAGCAGAGGGCCCCTGCAGCCGAAGGAGGAGGTTATGATGAGCTTACCAGGACTTATGTGAACAGTTTTGGGTTTCTTTTGTTGGGAGGGGGGGGGGAGGATGAGGAAAGATATGGGATGTTTCCATTGTTGACTTTGCCGGTTGCCCTCGGGCTGTCGAAAGGAATGATCGCGTTGCACGATAATGCCGGCCCGTACACCGTCACTCGGACGGAGGCTAAGCGTCAGCGATTTGGTTGGGAAACACTGCAACATCCTCCGTATGTCCCGGATCCTTCACCGTGCGTTTTTCACATCTTCGAGGACCTGAGAAAGATATGCCTGGACCTCGGTTTCAGTCGGATGAGGGAGAACAAGAGTGGTTGCGATTGAGGATCCTTCAACGGCCGGTCACGTTCTACGAAACAGGAACTGATTGTCTCCTCTCCCAATGGGTTCACTGTCTTAACGCGTATGGTGGTTACCTTTGAATGGAATCATTCCATGGTCCCGTTGTGGCGGGTGTTTAGTTTTCATTTGACTGCCCCTCATAAATTAATTTAAGAATGGACCGTATGGTGGAGTGCCAAATTTTAAACAACATCTCGTCTCGTGGGCTCTGTTATGTGGTTGCTACTCACCAGAGAGTAAAGAGGTGCTTTCGATGCAATTAAAGAATGCCATTCCTCAATTTCATAGTTATTTCTGGGATTTTTGATTTGAATGCTCTGTATTGCAAAGAATAACAGACATTTTAAGGACTAGTTTGTGTATCTATTGATATGTTGCAGTGCTCTCATACTCTTGGTATTCTTACACTATCTTACAAATTAGAGGTCTTATCGTAATTTTAAATTAATGTTCTCCCTTAATGTAATGAATTAGCATGGTTTCACTCTGAGTCTCTCACAGTGGCAAACTGAAAATTTAATGTATCTCTACATAAGAAATGTTTGCTCCTCTTCTTCAGTGTGGTTGTCAATAACAGCAGCATGTGAAATCCTCAATAAAAATATAAATCTTACCATAATGGTAACTTCTGATCAAATGCGAATAATTCAAAGGCTTACCCTCACCTTTCATGAAGCGAACGCAAATGCGGAAAAATGGTCGTAGAACCGAAATGCCCCCTGACATGTACATTAAGCTATCTTATGGAGTAAGTACGAAGAAATAAATGTAATCTGAAATATATATATTATATGGTGGTCCATTCATCGTGACCGGGACGCCAAATATCTCACGAAATAAGCGTCAAACGAAAAAACAGCAAAGAACGAAACCAGATGGCGCTATGGTTGGCCCGCTAGATGGCGCTGCCATAGGTCAAACGGATATCAACTGGGTTTTTTAAAATGAGAGGCCACATTTTTATTACATATTCGTGTGGTACGTAAAGAAATATGAATGTTTTAGTTGGACCACCTTTTTCGCATTGCGATAGATGGTGTTGTAATAATCACAAACATATGGCTCACAATTTTAGACAGACAGTTGGTAACAGGTAGGTTTTTTAAATTAAAATGCAGAACGTAGGTACGTTTGAACGTTTTATTTCGGTTGTTTCAATGTGATACATGTACCTTTGTGAACTTATCATTTCTGAGAACGCATGCTGTTACAGCGTGATTACCTTTAAATACCACATTAATGCAATAAATGCTCAAAATGATGTCCGTCAACCTCAAGGCATTTCGCAATACGTGTAACGACATTCCTCTCAACAGCGAGTAGTTCGCCTTCCGTAACGTTCAAATGGCTCTGAGCACTATGTGACTCAACAGCTGAGGTCATTAGTCCCCTAGAACTTAGAACTAGTTAAACCTAACTAACCTAAGGACATCACACACATCCATGCCCGAGGCAGGATTCGAACCTGCGACCGTAGCGGTCTCGCGGTTCCAGACTGCAGCGCCAGAACCGCGCGGCCACTTCGGCCGGCTCCGTAACGTTCGCACATGCATTGACAATGCGCTGACACATGTTGTCAGGCGTTTTCGGTGGATCACGATAGCAAATATCCTTCAACTTTCCCCACAGAAAGAAATTCTGGGACGTCAGATCCGGTGAACGTGCGGGCCATGGTATGGTGCATCGACGACCAATCCACCTGTCATTAAATATGCTATTCAATGCCGCTTCAACTGCACGCGAGCTACGTGCAGGACATCCATCATGTTGGAAGTACATCGTCATTCTGACATGCAGTGAAACATCGGTAGAACATTACGTAGGAAATCAGCATACATTGCACCATTTAGATTGCCATCGATAAAATGGGGGCAAATTATCCTTCCTCCCATAATGCCGCACCATCCATTAACCCGCCAAGTTCGCTGATGTTCCACTTTGTAGCAGCCATCGTGGATTTTCCGTTGCCCAATAGTGCATATTATGCCGGTTTACGTTACCGCTGTTTGTGAATGACGCTTCGTCGCTAAATAGAACGTGTGCAAGAAATCTGTCATCGTCCCGTAATTTCTCTTGTGCCCAGTGGCAAAACTGTTCACGACGTTCAAAGTCGTCACTATGCGATTCCTGGTGCATAGAAAAATGGTACGGGTGCAACCGATGTTGATGTTGCATTCTCAACACTGACGTTTTTGAGATTCCTTAGTCTCGCGCAATTTGTGTGCTACTGAGGTGCGCATTAGCCGCGACACCAGCTAATACACCTACTTGGGCATCATTATTTGTTGCAGGTCGTGGTTGGCGTTTCTTATGTGGCTGAACACTTCTTGTTTCCTTAAATACGAGGTGCATTCAAGTTCAAAGGCCTACGATTTTTTTTCTCCGGACTGGAAAGAGATAGAAACATGCACATTGCTTTAAAATGAGGCCGCGTTCATTGTCAATACATCCCAGAGATGGCAGCACTGTACGGCAGATGGAATTTTACCGCCAGCGGCGAGAATGAGAACTGTTTTAAATACTTAAAATGGCGTCATTTTCCTTATTTGAACAGCGTGCAATCATTCGTTTTCTGAATTTGCGTGGTGTGAAACCAATTGAAATTCATCAACAGTTGAAGGAGACATGTGGTGATGGAGTTACGGATGTGTCGAAAGTGCGTTCGTGGGTGTGACAGTTTAATGAAGGCAGAACATCATGTGACAACAAACCGAAACAACCTCTGACTCGCACAAGCCGGTCTGACGACATGATCGAGAAAGTGGAGAGAATTGTTTTGGGGGATCGCCAAATGACTGCTGAACAGATCGCCTCCAGAGTTGGCATTTCTGTGAGTTCTGTGCACGCAATCCTGCATGACGACCTGAATATGCGAAAAGTGTCATCCAGGTGGGTGCCACGAATGCTGACGGATGACCACATGGCTGCCCGTGTGGCATGTTGCCAAGCAATGTTGATGCGCAACGACAGCATGAATAGGACTTTCTTTTTCTCGTTTGTGACAATGGATGAGACGTGGATGCCATTTTTCAATCCAGAAACAAAGCGCCAGTCAGCTCAATGGAAGCACACAGATTCATCGCCACCAAAAAAATTTCGAGTAACCGCCAGTGCTGAAAAAATGATGGTGTCCATGTTCTGGGACAGCGAGGGCGTAATCCTTACCCATTGCGTTCCAAAGGGCACTACGGTAACAGGTGCATCCGACGAAAATGTTTTGAAGAACAAATTCCTTCCTGCACTGCAACAAAAACGTCCGAGAAGGGCTGCGTGTGTGCTGTTTCACCAACACAACGCACCCGCACATCGAGATAACGTTACGCAACAGTTTCTTCGTGATAACAACTTTGAAGTGATTCCTCATGCTCCCTACTCACCTGTCCTGGCTCCTAGTGACTTTTAGCTTTTTCCAACAATGAAAGACACTCTCCGTGGCCGCATATTCACCAGCCGTGCTGCTATTGCCTCAGCGATTTTCCAGTGGTCAAAACAGACTCCTAAAGAAGCCTTCGCCGCTGCCATGGAATCATGGCGTCAGCGTTTTGAAAAATGTGTACGTCTGCAGGGCGATTACGTCGGGAAGTAACGCCAGTTTCATCGATTTCGGTTGAGTAGTTAATTAGAAAAAAAATCGGAGGCCGTAGAACTTGAATGCACCTCGTAACGTAACTATCCGGCGAAAGGTCCAGACACTTGGATGATGTCATCCAGGATACCGAGCAGCATACATAGCACACGCCCGTTTGGCATTTTGATCACAATAGCCGTACATCAGCACGATATCGACCTTTTCCACAATTGGTAAACGGTCCATTTCAACACGGGTAATGTATCACGAAGCAAATACCGTCCGCACTGGCGGAATGTTACGTGATACCACGTACTGATACGTTTGTGACTATTACAGCGCCATCTATCACAAATCGAAAAAAGTGGTCCAACGAAAACATTCATATTTCTTTACGTACTACACGTATATGTAATTAAAAACGGCGATTCCTATTTAAAAAAACGCAGTTGATATTCGTTTGACCTATGGCAGCGCCATCTAGCGGCCCAACCATAGCGCAATCTGGTTTCCCCTCTTCAAGCTAGACGAGTTTCGTTCTTTGTAGTTTTTTTGTTTGATGCTTATTTCGTGAGATATTTGGCCCCGTCACTATCAATGGACCACCCTATATATATATATATATATATATATATATATATATATATATATATATATATATATATATATATATATAACCGATGTATATGAACACCGCAACTGTTGGAAGTTCAACACTACACGGGCTATCTCACACAAAGAAATCTAACAACCCATTCCATCACTGAGGGTTAAGTGCGCCACACATTGATCCCTTAGGACAATTTTTATTCACATCAACGAAACCCTTCTCATGACTGCATACGCTTACATGTCACACCTCATGGCTTGTGTACTTAGTCACCTCCAGGGAACGTTCCATCATTTTCCTGTTGTCTTAGGATGGCACATACAATAAGAATGAGGAACAAGACTGCGACATAAAACCAGTTTCGTTCTTTGTAGTTTTTACGTTTGACGCTTATTTCGTGAGATATTTGGCCCGGTCACGATCAATGGACGACCCTGAATATATACTGATTGGATACTCTTTACTTTTCTTCAGGCATGACGTACTTTACGGAATGAAATGCATGTGCGTCATCTGTCTGCGAATGATGTAAGCTTTGTTCTGTGTGGTTTTAGGATCGCATACCTCAGCCGATAAAGATGTAACCGTTGCAGGGTCAATTTGATGTTTACCTGTCTGTCTGTCTGTCTGTCCTACAGTCAAGACCACTTTGTCTCAGGAACGAGAGGAGATATCAAGTTCAAATTTTTATAGAAAACTAAGGTTTACGGTCCATTTGCAACGTGAAAAATTTAAGCATCTAAGTCAATGGAATCAAAAGATACCGCTGTTTATGTAACGTATTTAGATATTCGCAAACTCACTCATCTGAATGTATAGGGTATTTCCCGTTGACCTAGAATCATAAAATTTTGCGTGATCGAAATTTTCATGGTATGAGCAAAGGGAAAAACATGGAAATTGTTGATTTGTAATTATATCAGTTTCTCCATTTTTTCTCCCTCTGTCTGTACGTCTGTCCGTGTGTTGAGACCTCTTTATCTTAGGAACACTTAGAGGTATACTAAGTCCTACGGTCCCCTGGTGGTGTAAAAGACCTAAGCTCCTATGTCAGGGCAATCAAGAGGTGCAGCCGCCCGTGGAGACACTTTTTCTCAGGAACGCGTAGACGTACCAAGTTAATATTTGTGCCAAATAGGGGTACCATGGTCTACGGTCCCTTGACGCTGTAAAACTTTTCCAAGTCAGTGCAATCAAAACCTATTGCGTTCTTAAAAAGTCATACACTAAGGTCTAGACTCCCTTGGAGGTGTAAATAAGTTAAGCCTCTAAGTCAATGCAGTCAAATGATACGACCATATGTGTCACATATTTTTATACTCACAAATTCACTCACCGAAACCTGTAGATGATCTTTGTACACGTTCAGTCTGGTGGTCTAGAGTTAAAGCTAAGCCTGGAAACCAAGAAGTCGCAGGACGGAATCGAAGGGCGAACCACGGATTTATCAGTCTTTGTTTTAATCCAACCTTGGCTCCTCAATGATGTGTGGAATAACCAGAAAAACACGTGATTTAGATTCCTCGTTGAAAAGTAGGACCGCTTTCCCTGTTTGGAATAATGAGGTAGGTTAGGGACACACAAGCCACCAAATAGGCGTTCAATAGAAAGACTTGCTCCAGACCATGGACGCCACATGCAGTTAACATTATTATTGTCTGTACACGCATTCAGGTTTGTACAGAACCCTCACAGCACGAGTCCTGCTCACCCTTCCCGCTTTTTTGAGCTATCAAAGTCTTATTTGACAGTATATTAAAAGTTTACGGTACGTGTCTCCTGTACGCCGTTGACTATGACCGTCCTGAACTTGTCAGTTCCAAACTCACGCATGGTAGTTATGGGATCCCGGCCAATGGGAGCAGCAATACCACGTAACGATAAACTGTAGTGTTGTGAGCCACGCTCCTGTAGAATTCTGACACGGTGAACGTTTCCCCTTCTTATTGATGTTTCTCTTCCTTACACAAGCCATAGCACGATCTTCTCATAAATAGTCAACGTACAAATGTGATTTCTGATTGATTATATGAATGCGTGGTGTCTTTCCTTTCGGACATGTTCAAAGAGAACAGACATCATGCGGTATCAGTAGCAGCGATATATGCTACGTAAACTGAAGGAGGAGGGAGGAGAAAGGAAAGCAGTTACTGATGTCAGTTGTATTAGCACTTACTGCGGTATCAGCGGCAACGAGTGGAAATGTATGGAGGATAGGGATTCGAATCGGGAACTCCTGTTTACTGAGGCAGTTGTGTTAACCACTGCGTCATCCGGAGACAGTGTTTGTCGTAACTAAGGGAACTATTTCGCCACGCCTCTTTTTTTACCACTCCGCCACTTTTTTTATCACTATCAGAGTGATTTGGTACTATGATGAAACTTCAATAGACAATGGGGCAGGTCTTCATATAATATAAGCTGCAAATGGGAGAAAAAATTAATTATGATAACCAGTTAATAAACAAAAGAGAAAGGAAAAAAAACGAAAATGTACACGACAAGCCACTACCAAGCCCTCATGATGTATAGGAAAAAATTTTTCTCTAGTTTTACTAATTTTTAAAATTTTTATTTATTTTGTATGTTTTACGTTTCTACTGCCGTGTGAAGATCATTCGTGTGAAAAGTAATGGGTGTCCTTCCATGCAGTTATAAAAACTAAACGACAATGCCCATCAACACAAACGAAAGATGAAATAAACATTAAAGAAGAGAATAAGAACACTCCATTCGCCAAACGTATTCATATCAGCATAGTGCCTTCTACGAAGTTCGTCTTCTCGATATCTATTGCTCTGTGTGTCCGTTGTTGATCATAAAATTACGTGTACATCGTTTGCCAAAGGTCGTTCTCTTGTTGCATTTGTCTCATAACTTCGAGACACCGCCCGCCGTAATGTCCTCATGTTAGTAGTGTGTGCGGGACTATATTTTTTTATTTTTTGTTTCCTTTTTTTTCCTTACTTTTAATTACATCTTGGTTAGTTCGAGCGCCATGGGGTAGTTGGCAAAAAGTACACTCCTGGAAATGGAAAAAAGAACACATTGACACCGGTGTGTCAGACCCACCATACTTGCTCCGGACACTGCGAGAGGGCTGTACAAGCAATGATCACACGCACGGCACAGCGGACACACCAGGAACCGCGGTGTTGGCCGTCGAATGGCACTATCTGCGCAGCATTTGTGCACTGCCGCCTTCAGTGTCAGCCAGTTTGCCGTGGCATACGGAGCTCCATCGCAGTCTTTAACACTGGTAGCATGCCACGACAGCGTGGACGTGAACCGTATGTGCAGTTGACGGACTTTGAGCGAGGGCGTATAGTGGGCATGTGGGAGGCCGGGTGGACGTACCGCCGAATTGCTCAACACGTGGGGCGTGAGGTCTCCACAGTACATCGATGTTGTCGCCAGTGGTCGGCGGAAGGTGCACGTGCCCGTCGACCTGGGACCGGACCGCAGCGACGCACGGATGCACGCCAAGACCGTAGGATCCTACGCAGTGCCGTAGGGGACCGCACCGCCACTTCCCAGCAAATTAGGGACACTGTTGCTCCTGGGGTATCGGCGAGGACCATTCGCAACCGTCTCCATGAAGCTGGGCTACGGTCCCGCACACCGTTAGGCCGTCTTCCGCTCACGCCCCAACATCGTGCAGCCCGCCTCCAGTGGTGTCGCGACAGGCGTGAATGGAGGGACGAATGGAGACGTGTCGTCTTCAGCGATGAGAGTCGCTTCTGCCTTGGTGCCAATGATGGTCGTATGCGTGTTTGGCGCCGTGCAGGTGAGCGCCACAATCAGGACTGCATACGACCGAGGCACACAGGGCCAACACCCGGCATCATGGTGTGGGGAGCGATCTCCTACACTGGCCGTACACCACTGGTGATCGTCGAGGGGACACTGAATAGTGCATGGTACATCCAAACCGTCATCGAACCCATCGTTCTACCATTCCTAGACCGCAAGGGACTTGCTGTTCCAACAGGACAATGCACGTCCGCATGTATCCCGTGCCACCCAACGTGCTCTAGAAGGTGTAAGTCAACTACCCTGGCCAGCAAGATCTCAGGATCTGTCTCCCATTGAGCATGTTTGGGACTGGATGAAGCGTCGTCTCACGCGGTCTGCACGTCCAGCACGAACGCTGGTCCAACTGAGGCGCCAGGTGGAAATGGCATGGCAAGCCATTCCACAGGACTACATCCAGCATCTCTACGATCGTCTCCATGCGAGAATAGCAGCCTGCATTGCTGCGAAAGGTGGATATACACTGTACTAGTGCCGACATTGTGCATGCTCTGTTGCCTGTGTCTATGTGCCTGTGGTTCTGTCAGTGTGATCATGTGATGTATCTGACCCCAGGAATGTGTCAATAAAGTTTCCCCTTCCTGGGACAATGAATTCACGGTGTTCTTATTTCAATTTCCAGGAGTGTATTTTATATCTTGGATTGCTGATGAGTTGCGTCGCTTTACTCACACTGTTGATTCTGAAATCATAATACGTATCGTCTTTCCTTTTATTCATAATGTAATATATTGTGTGGCCTACCAACCAAGTCCACATATTCCGATTGGATGGGGGGAAGAGGTTGTTATGAGGTTGCAGTATCATCTCGGGCGTTATTGCTGTGATCCTAGTTCTCCCGACCAGCGCCAGTTGCCGCTGACACCATTCTCATAACATTTTATTTTTCCCACATATACATCTGTGCTGCAGTGTATCTATGAGGTCGCAGACGCTACACTTCTCGGTGACTGCCAACTTGATTCTGTGAAGTTTTTCTTCGTAGAAATTGTTTCGTTCGCTACCTTGTATCACGTGGATCTGATTCCCGTATCCAAGACCTTATTATTTATGTTCTTCCAGATCTTGGGCCACCGTATATGTGGGTGCTTGATTTCCATTCTATTCTTTGTACCATTGTCGTTCAGATGCTTATACAGCTCTGCTGTTGTTTTGTCGCGTAAGACAATGGTCTGCCGCCGAAGGTAACTCATGTCAAGGAAAAACCTGCTGATGTGATTGAATGTTGGTGATATGGTGTCCAAGCGGACAGGGGCCCCTAAACTAATGTGCCTGTGTGCCTCGATGACAGCTCTTAGTGCACTGTGTGGGTATTCGTGAGAAATTTTGAGTGTTCTTCGTATCAGGAGCGCTCGACATTTAGTGCCAACGTCAACCACACCCAGGCCCCCGTGAATGGGTGGGAGAGTCGTCACATTGATTCCTACTTTGAAGATATCACCTCGCCAGAGGTACCAACCGACAGCTACCA
Organism: Schistocerca americana; assembly: GCF_021461395.2. Lineage (NCBI taxonomy): Eukaryota > Metazoa > Arthropoda > Insecta > Orthoptera > Acrididae > Schistocerca > Schistocerca americana. Next base: position 388,397,321 of record NC_060125.1, read on the forward strand.
TCACCCTACCGGCTATTTTGTCAATTATAGGTAGTATTTGGCCCACATACTAAATTTGCGATAAGATTTTCGTGTTTACAAAATGTACTCTTTCTAGTAAATTTTGTACTCTACTATTATTCTGTTGCAGGCACGCTCTCGTCATGGTGAGAGTGTTTCTCCAAGCCGCCGCTGTCGTTTTCAGAGGGCAACTGGACATTTTGAGGCCGAGAAGTTTCAGATTGTCGCTTCGCTCATATTCGTCATTTCCGTGGAAAGGGAACCCATTCCCTAAAGGCAGTAATTTTGTTTTACGTCTGTTGAGCCTCGAACCTGACGCTTGTTCAAACTCCTGAACTATAGATTGCACATCACGGAGGTCCTGTGCAGAAGTAAGCACTACCCCCAAATCATCTGCGTATGCAATGCAAGTAATGGTGCTGCCATATGTAGTTATTCCTGGGAGTTGTTGATTAATCCTCCTATTGAGTGGCTCTATCGCAATGACAAAAAGCGTCATTGACAACGGACTGCCTTGGCGCATAGACTTCTCTATAGGAATTGGTTTAGTAAGATGTCTATCAACGTTGATCTTTGACGTGGCCCGGTTCAAGAGATTTTTAGTCATTTGGACGAATTGTTCTCTAAATTCAAGATGGGTCATCAACGTAAGAAGGTAATGGTGTCGGATCCTGTCAAAGGCTTTATTAAGATCGAGTGCTAAAATTGCCGCTTCCAGACGTGTAGTTGCGCAGTAGCTGATGATCTCTTTGTTGTCAGTCAGAGTCTTAATAATAGTGCGCCCAGGAACTGCCGCCGTCTGACTAGTGTGTATTATTTTAGGAAGGACTTGTTTGATCCTTGGTGCCATGACGCGGGCTGCTATCTTGTAGTCCGCATTGAGTAAAGAAATGGGGCGGATTTTATTCATGTCGTTACAGGGGTATTCTTTATGGATGAGAACGATGATGCCTTCGTTGAAGCCTTCAGGTATATTTTGCCCTTCTTTAATTTCATTACATATTTCGACCAAACACATTTCTAGTAAATACCAAACTGTTTATAAAATTCAACTGGTAGCCCATCCGCACAAGGAGCTTTATTTTCCTGCGCCTTTTGGAGCGCTGATTTGAGTTCCTGTGGGGTTACGTCCGCCACCAACAGGTCTACATCTTGTGTGTCCAGTCTTTCAGATAGGCTAGTTTGCATACGTATCACAGACTCCTCGTCCGCGGGTTCCAGGGCATAAAGTTTAGTGCAGTATTCTGCTACACATGTCTTTATGCCGCCTTGATCATTCACCTGATAACCGTCCTCTGTCCGGAGACTATAGATCATTTTACGCTGTGCGCGACACTCCTCTGCCCCAAGATGATATACCGAGGGCATTTCCCCCACCGTGCTATGATGGTCTCTGGAACGGATCACAATACCTTCCACTCGTTTCCTCTTCAATGCCGTTAATTTCGCCTTGACTTTATTAATTCGTAAAAAGGTGTCTGCTGTTGGACAATTGCTTTCATATAATTCCCGAAGGCATCGGAAATAATATTCGAACATATTCTGTTCCTCGCGGTTTCATTCATAACAGTACGTTTTTAAGCAGCTGATGAGTTTAGGAGGAGGAGGATATTAGTGTTTAACGTCCCGTCGACAACGAGGTCATTAGAGACGGAGCGCAAGCTCGTGTTAGGGAAGGATGGGGAAGGAAATCGGCCGTGCCCTTTCAAAGGAACCATCCCGGCATTTGCCTGAAGCGATTTTAGGGAAATCACGGAAAACCTAAATCAGGATGGCCGGAGACGGGATTGAACCGTCGTCCTCCCGAATGCGAGTCCAGTGTGCTAACCACTGCGCCACATCACTCGGTAATGAGTTTAGGTTTCGCACATTTGTACCACCAGCATATGGTACTGGGGAAGTTCCGTCGTAGTCTGTTGCAGGCGCCCCACACGTCTTCCATTCGTGTTCGCAAATCATCTTCTTGAAGAATAGCGACAATGAGTTTCCACATGTTTCTGCAACGGAAGATGTTCTGTCGAGGCATTTTCAGGAGACAGTGAAAGGCGAGATGGTCAGAAAAGTACACTGGCCACGTTTCAGGTCCTCTGACATTTGCACGTAAACACTGTGTGACATAAATCCTATCAAGTCTCCTGCACGATGTAGAAGCGTGGAACGTGAAGCAGAGGCGGTCTTCATTAATGAGTTCCCATGTGTAAGTCAATCGCAACTCTCATACTAGGCGGTCCAACTCCGCACTTTTATTAAAATTCGGATGCTGATCTTTCAGCTTAAGCACGCAATTAAATGGTTCAAATGGCTCTGAGCACTATGGGACTTAACATCTGTGGTCATCAGTCCCCTAGAACATAGAACTACTTAAATATAACTAACCTAAGGACATCACACACACCGAGCGAGGTGGCGCAGTGGTTAGACACTGGACTCGCATTCGGGAGGACGACGGTTCAATCCCGCGTCCGGCCATCCTGATTTAGGTTTTCCGTGATTTCCCTAAATCACTCCAGGCAAATACCGGGATGGTTCCTCTGAAAGGGCACGGCCGACGTCCTTCCCATCCTTCCCTAATCCGATGAGACCGATGACCACGCTGTCTGGTCTCCTTCCCCAAAACAACCAACCAACATCACACACATCCATGCCCGAGGCAGGATTCGAACCTGCGACCGTAGCAGTCGCGCGGTTCCAGACTGAGCGCCTAGAACCGCAAGACCACTGCGGCCGGCTAGCACGCAATTAAGGTCACCGGCTAAAACCATTCCCTCTCTAACTCCTCTGATCAAATACAATAAATCTTCGGCGCAAAAACGGGACCGTTCCTCTCGCTTTTGGTGTCCGGAGGGGGCATTGATATTTACTAATCGAATCCCATTTATTGAACAAGATATTCCTCGGCCGTTTTCCAGTCGTTCAAAGTCAGATGCTACTATTCCATCCTTTAATAAGATTGCGGTGCCAGATGTGCCACGTAACGTTGCGTTTAAGAATACTTCATAACCTGCAATATTGATCCGGAACCCACTGTCAACCTCTCGTGCAATATCAACGTCAGCACTATATAGGTAATCCCTGAGACTGTAGACCTTCTCTATCGACGTGATTTTATTTATGTTCAATGTAGCTATTTTATAAGTTTGCAGATGTGACATTTAAGGGAAGACGACCCTTTGGTGTGATTGTTTCTCTGTGATTAATAGGTTTATTGATTTAAGTATTTATCCTGTCCTGTTGTCAACGCTTACTGCAAATAGTATCATTATCAAGCAGCACCAGTTGGCCAGGATGTTGGTGGACCACCACTCCCTGACGTCCAGAAGTTCTCATGTTGGGGTGTCAGAATCCAGTATGTTGTACGCCCATCCGTTATCTGCAGTGCACGATTTAGTAAAATTCCGATTCGTCATCATCCTTTCCCCGCGTGAAGCGATCGCCTCGGTTATCGTAGTAGCTGTGGGTGCATGTCCTCGGTCATCAACATCGTCCTCCATCTCCTGGGCTCAGTCCAGCAAGGAATCAAGGAATGGTCTGTGCGTGTGCCTTTCTACTCCTCGACCATGTCCACTGATTGTTTATCCTTCTTCTTTGGAGGGCGCGTTCCCGTACCCGTAGAGCCAGATGCTTCCAGAGTGTCCGGTGCACGGTCAGGCATGTCCTCTTTCCGTGATTCCTTGAGCGTCTTCTGGCTCTGTTGGCGGTTTTCCGATGAGGTTTCGTGGATTTTATGACGAACCTGCGTCGTCTTTTCTCTCAACGGTGGTACACATGTTTCCGCCCCTGCATGATCAATTCTGCGCTTCTTGGTGTCCTGGGACTGCATCCATGAGGCATTGCCATTTGTCTCCATCATTTCAGTATCCGGTAAGTCCGCCTTCTCCTCGTCGTGTATGCAGATCACATTATTTCGTTGTAAGTCGCCGTCCACCTTTGACACCTCGGTGCTTCCGACTTCCGATATCTTACCGTCAGTTGCGGGTACTGCTGGATGGGGGGTATCCTCCAGTACTTCATGCTGTAATAGAGCCCCAGTGGCAGTACTGTTGTCCTCTTTAGTGGATGTGGTGGTCGGGGGTATAATGAGTACCGCTGCATACCTCACCGGCAGTTTCGACATATTGGATTGCATTTCCGCCTCACTTACTGGTATTTGCGTCAGGCGTCGTTGGCGACAGTCAGTGCGGACATGTCCGGGGGAGAACCACATACGGCGCACGTCCTCGGTTGCCCGTCTTACATAACTATTGCTCTGTACCCGCAGACATCGATATACGATGGTATATGCTTTTGTAAATCAATTTTGACTTGGCGAATACCATTCAACACCGGAAATTTATGCATAGTAGACCATTTTTCTGCGACATTAGTGGTAACTGTACCGTAAGGTTTTAGCACAGAGTTACTTTGCTCGGCTGTAATTTCGAATGGCAGTTCGAAAATTCGAACGGTCCGAAGACCTAAACCAGCTTGAGTAACTTGTACCTCTCCGATAGTACCATCCGAATGCTTAAATTTCAGGGTCCCTCCACATGATTCAACAATTTTATCACACTTGACAGCATTTTGCAGCTTAAGGTAAACTGTACTACCACAGATCGACAAGTGAATTCCAATAAGATCGTCCATATTCAGTTTCAAAGATTCCTCTACAAAGTTCTCTACTTCAAGTGATGTCGGTCGTACTAAGGACTGGTCAAACATCAACTTCAATGAGTCTCTTCGTGGTGGTTGTGCCATTACAAATTTCTAATCATGAATCGTTGCTACAAGGAAACAAGTACGCTCAGCGGCGTAGCACTCACCACAACATAACCGACCAGCAGCGGCGAGGACGTAAACAGAGCGCGTCCGCACGGTTCGCCCGCCGAAAGCAGACTTTGCCATTTGAGCTACCCAGGCACGACTCACGCCCCGTCCTCACAGCTTTACTTCTGCCAGTACCTCGTCTCCTACCTTCCAAACTTTACAGAAGCTCTCCAGCGAAACTTGCAGAACTAGCACTCCTGAAAGAAAGGATATTGCGGAGACATGGCTTAGCCACAGCCTCAGGGATGTTTCCAGAATGAGATTTTCACTCTGCAGTGGAGTGTGCGCTGATATGAAACTTCCTGGCATATTAACACTGTGTGCCGGACCGAGACTCGAGCTCGGGACCTTTGCACTTCGCGGGAAAGTAAGTGCTCTACCATTTTTTTTTTAATCTCATTTTGTTCGCTTTTGTTCGTTGCATCTGCTCGGGGCGGACGTCGTAAGACATCCGCTTATGATCGTTTTTGATCGATTAACTCAGTTTTTTTTATTACACAGGGCACGTAACCCTCTGACCAAACACGCTGAGCTACAGTGTCGGTTGCCATCTGAGCTACCCAGGCACGACTCACGCCCAGTCCTCACAGCTTTACTTCTACCAGTACCTCGTCTCCTACACACTCCGTTGCAGTGTGAAAATCTCACCCCGGAAACATCCCCGAGGTTTTGGCTAAGCCATGTATCCGCAATATCCTTTCTTTCAGGAGTGCTAGTTCTGCAAGGTTCGCAGGAGAGCTTCTGTAAAGTTTGGAAGGTAGGAGACGAGGTACTGGCAGAAGTAAAGTTGTGAGGACGTGGCGTGAGTCGTGCCTGGGGAGCTCAGATGGTAGAGCACTTGCCCACTAAAGGCAAAGATACCGACTTCGAGTCTCGGTCAGGCACACAGTTTTGATCTGCCTGGAAGTTTCATATCAGCGCACACTCCGCTGCAGACTGAAAATCTCATTCTTTTACGTTTATTTTTTAATCTTTGTATAGAATCTAAAAGCAGAAGCACAATGAAATCTATGTTCCACACCGAAAACTAACCCTTCCATCTAGAGAAAAAATCCAATTTAACTGTAAGGATTATATACGCTCTCATGTATATGTGCATCATCTATACACATTATACACTAGAAATGGAACGATACCGAGGCGAAACACCTCACAAAACGAGCAGGAAAACTAGGAGAGAACAAGCCGACACCAAATAGATGGGGACATACACAACAAAAACGAAGACCGATCATCAAGAAAATAAGATTAACCAACAATTGCCGACGAAAAACAAGAGAGTTACCGACATCGAGGCAGTCGTAGGCATGTCCGATTAGCCGTGATCATGTACTGCCTAAAGGCCATGTGGTCTTCCCCCTCGCCTTCTACGACATAATGCAAGAAGCATCTCAGCAACACATTAGGGTATGAGTTTTCGACCGTGGAAAGAAGGAAGAATCTGGGTGCAATATGATGTCTGTAATGTATTGAGCCTCAGAACGAGTAAGGAAGGCAAATTGTATCCTAATCCAAGACCATTTTGCCGTATTACCTTGACGTATCTGCAGAAGTAAAACGATTACATAAATACGTGTTACTACGCCCTGTACGGGAAAGTCGCTCATTCGCAGCAATTAAGTTATTTACTACCTTATACCACGAGGACGCTACGTGCATCGGCAAAATAGAAAGACTGATATTGAACCAAACTCTCATCCAGGTTGTTTGCGGCGATTGTCTTTCAAGAAGATTCGGGCAAGAGACTCCTTCCTAACGAATCTTTAGGTATTTCACGGTGAGGACGGGTCTCCATAAAATGTCAGCCCCTAAATAGCTCACCTCAAGACAGAAGTTACGAGTGTGTTTTAACTTATAATTTATATGACCAACATCAGTAGGGGGTTCATGACTAGTAGGATGGGCACAGAGAAATAAACGAGACGTGAATATTTGAGTTTCTTGACTTACTGACAAAACAGTACGTTGCACATACAGTATCTGCGTCTTCCTTTGTATATAAGTCAGGCTGAATTCCCAAACCAACGAGGCTTCTTCACCACTTAATACGTCAAGCGAAAGATATGTCGTTTCCATAAGATACCGCCAGACAATTGTTGTAGTTTCTTCGCAATCATCGAGAAAGCCGATTTATTTGGGCCACGTAATAAATTTTGCATAAAATGTATGCATCTAGTTTTCGGACTTTCTGGAGCAGAGTAAGAAAACGCCTTTCTTGTTCTAGCATCACTCCCTGAATTTTGTCCGTAACAGACTTCCAGTTGAGAGTCGCCATTTTCAGTAGACAACGATCAATGACGATACTGGGAGAATTATGCTGGTCCACTGCAGTAGCCCATAGAACAACCGCGTCATCGAAACCTTGCAAAGTAAGAAGCTTGTATTTATAATTATTGCACCTGAACTCTGACAATAATTATCGATTACAGCCCTCAGTCGAATTATCTCCGCAGGATTGCAGAGAAGAACCATCATATCATCCGCATATGCACGAACAGTTATAGTCTCTCCGGAAATCGTTCAACCTTCCAACTGTGATGTCAGCATCCGAAGTAGGGGCTCGAGAGACAACACAAAGGAAGTTATTGCTGACAGCGGGATTCCTTGAGGCACTCTCCGACGGATATTTATTGTGGCGAGGAGGGGGGGGGGGGGGGGGGGAGGGAGATCAGTTGGCCATTAACAGCCATCGAAGCTGAAAT